>NC_026007.2:58483727-58561227 GCF_000442705.2 Elaeis guineensis | reverse complement strand
GTTTTGTAATTTCCATGCTTTGGTTTTGTCTGATGAGTCTTATGGCAATTATTGGAGCACAAATGGTAGAAATTTTGCTATCATCTCATTGGTTGTGTCTCTTATTTCATTATGGTTCATCATTATTGATGAAGGAATGCTTAGAGATTTTAAACTATAGAGGTGTCTTGTCTTGTACTCTATAATCTCCAATTTCGAAGATAGTGAAAAATCTTTAACTATCTCTACCTGTGATTTTTTTTTTGATTCAGAAGATTTTTCACATAAATCCTGAGTTTGCATCAATCTTTATTTTTTTCAATTTCTCTTTTATTTAGAGTCTTGTTGTAACAAATTTGTATCAGAGCCCAGTTGTAGATCATTGATCGAAGATGTTTGTGGTGAAGTTTGAAGTAGAACACTTTGATGGAACAAATGACTTTGGATTGTGACGGACAAAGATGCATGGTCTGAAAAGAGTGTTGGAGGGAGATGATAGTTTTCCTGCAACCTTGACAGCGATAGAGAAGAAAGGGATTGTAGCAAGGGCTCATAGTGCGATCCAATTGAGTCTATCCAATAAGGTACTTTGTGAGGTGTGCGATCAGACCACTACTCCTACGATTTGAAAGAAACTGAAGGTGTTGTACATGAAGAAATCCCTAACAAATCATCTGTATCTAATGCACCATCTGTATCAGTTGAAGATGAGACTAGGTATTCCTGTGAGCGATCATATAGATCTATTTAATTAGATTATTTTGAATCTTCATAATGTTGATGTAAGAATTGAAGACGAAGATCGAGCCCTTTTACTACTGTGTTTTTTGCTTGAATCATATGAAAATTTTCTTGATACTATGCTATATGGTAGAATAAGTATCACCTTGAAAGATGTTAAATCATCCTTGAACTCTAAGGAGTTGAAGAAAAAGGTGATAGACAATTAGGTCAATGATGGAGATGGCTTGATGGTTAGAGGTAGAAACAAGGATAAAAGATCATGTAACAAAGGAAAGTCCCAGAGTAAATCTAAGGGGAGAGCAGTAAGTTACTGGTATTGTAAGGAGAATGGCCATATCAGGAGAAATTGTCCAAAGTGCAAAGAGAAGAAAATTGAATCTTGTAGTAATGTTGCTGGGGAGAGTTCTGATGAGTCAGTTGGTGGCGATGTTCTTACAGTAGCGACTGAGAAGAATTCTAATGGAAATATAAGCACTCATGTTCTTATAATAGATGTTGTATGCTCTAGTTCTGAGTGAATTCTTGATTCAGATTGTTCTTATCATAAGTGCCCAGATAAAGAATCTTTTACTACCTACTAGTCAGTAGATGGTGGCAGAGTTCTAATAGGAAGCAACAAAACTTGTAAGCTTATTGGAATAGGGACACTTCAAATTAAGATGTTTGATGGTATTGTGAGGATATTGATAGATGCTAGACATGTACCAAAATTGAAGAAAAATTTGGTCTCCTTGGGTATACTTGATTCTATTGGCTGCGAGATTAAAGGTCAAGGTGGAATCATCAAGGTCTCTAAAGGTTCCCTTGTTTTGATGAAGGAAATTAAGCAAAATGGACAGTATTTTTTCTAGGGCAATATTGTTATAGGGTCTACTGCAATTGGATCTATAAAGCAGGAGTCTCTTAGTACTATGCTATGGCATATGCATCGGGGACACATAAGTGAGAGAGGATTGGCAAAACTGAGCTAACAAAGACTATTATGTGGTCAGAAAATAGGAAAGCTGAACTTTTGTGAGCATTGTGTATTCAGAAAATAGTGTAGGGTGAAGTTCAATATAGGTGTTCATAGAACCAAAAAAATAGTTGAGTATATTCACTCAGATCTATGAGGTCCTTCTCAAGTGCCATCTAAAAGTAGTCTCAAGTATATGCTAACATTTGTTGATGATTATTCAAGAAAGGTTTGGATATATTTTTTGAAATAGAAAAGTGATGTGTTTGAAAAATTCAAGCACTAAAAAATAATGATTAAAAAGTAGATAGAAAAGTCAATTAAGCACTTCAGAATAGATAATGTACTAGAATTCTGCAGTGATGAAACCTCTTGATGGTCAAAAAATTGTTGGGTGTAAATGGATTTTTAGAAAGAAGGAAGAAATCCTTAGGGTTAAGAGGGTAAGGTTTAAAGCACGTTTGGTGGCAGAAGGCTTTACTTAAAGAGAAGATGTGGACTTCAATGAAGTTTTGTCACCAATTGTGAAGCATAGTTCATTTAAAGTCTTACCTAGAGCTGTCAAAATAAGCCGGCCCAGCCCGTGGAGGGCCGACCAGGCCATTAGGATTGGGCCAAAAAAGCTCTTTTGATAAATAGACCATCAAATAGGTAGTCCCACCCTAGCCCTTATAAGTGAAGGGCCTAAACGGACCGGCCCTTACAACTTATCAAAAAATTAAAAAAATTAAAAAAACTTTCAAACATATATAATACTTCATCAAACAAATAAATAAAATCAATCCCTATATCAAATTTTAAAACACCAAAAGTAAATATGAAATAACTTCAAAAAGTTTGTAATAATATTATAATATCTATTCTCTATAAGAAAAAAAATATCATAAACTAATTAAACTCTATAAAATCAAAGAAACCAACAAATAACCAATATTGTTCAAATAACATTGAGTCCAACCATTGAAATTAAGTATCTATTCTCAATTAGAATATTTTAGGTAATTTTTACTTAGAACATTAGGAAAAAAAGATGGGGGGCTTAATAAAAAGTCAGTCATGTGACTGACTTTAATATTAAATCTCCTTTTTAATGTTTAACAATTTATATAATTATGCTACATTTTTTTAAATAAACAGACCAGCCCACGAGCTAGACGAACTAGCCCTTCACGGGCCAAGCTATAAATGGGTCGGGCTAAAAAGTCTTTTTGTTAGATGGGCTGCCAAGATACTAGCCCAGTCCTATTATTTTAAGGGCCTAAATGGGCTGGCCCGCAGGCCACGGTCCATTTTGATGGCTCTAGTCTTACTTCCCATGGTTGCTTTGTATCACTTAGAGCTTGAATAGCTAGATGTCAAAATAGTATTTCTACATGAAGATCTTGATGAGCAAATTTGTATGCATTAGCCAGAGGAAATTGTTGTTCCCAAAGAAAGAAGATCATGTGTGCTTATTGAAAAGGTCTTTATATGACCATAAGCAATCACCCAGACAATGGTCTAAGAAGTTTGACACTTTTATGATTAGTAATGATTTTACTAGAAGCAATTTTGATGGTAATGTTTATCATAAGAAACTCCAAGATGGTAGCTTTATTCATCTTTCGTTATATGTTGATGCCATGCTGATTGTTGCTTGCGATATGAAGGATGTTGATATTTTGAAATCTCAACTTAATAATGAATTTGAGATGAAAGATTTGGGTATAGCAAAGAAGATTTTGGATATGGAGACAAGCATAGATAGAGCTGCAGGCAAGTTGTATTTGTCATAAAAAAAAAACTTAGAAAAGATACTGCAGCATTTTAATCTGTTTGATTCAAAGTCAATTTATACTCTACTTGCCTCACACTTTAATTTTTCTATTTCTCTGTCACCTATTGATAAGGATGAAATTGAGTATATATCTAGAGTCCCTTATGCTAGTGCTGTAGATAGTATAATATATCCTGTGGTTTGCACCAGGCCATATATTGCACATGTTGTTAGTATTGTTAGCAGGTTTATAGCAAATCTTAGAAAGAGACATTGGCAAGCTATGAAGTGGATTCTTCGTTATTTCAAAAGTACTATGAATGTTGGATTGGTTTACTATAGGGATATTGATATATCTGGTAGTATCATTGATTTTGCAGATTCTGACTATGCAGCTGATAAAGATCGAAGGAAGTCTATGATAAGTTATATCTTTATACTCTCTGATTGTATAGTTAGTTAGAAAGCAGTTTTACAATCTACTGTTGCCTTGTCTGCAACAAAGGCTAAGTGTATGGCATTGGTAGAGGCTATGAAGGAAGGAATATGGTTGGAAGTCTTATTGATGATTTGGGTACTCAGCTTGGACAACCTATTGTATATTCTGACAGTTAAAGTGTGATATACTTAACTAAGAATTAGATGTACCATAAAAGGACTAAACATATTGATGTTAGATTTTACTTCATTCGAGAAGTTATAAGTCAGGGAACAGTTTTGATAAAGAAAATAAGCATAGATGACAATCCTGTTGACATGTTAATAAAGCCAATAACTACAAGTTCAGGCATTGGTTGGACTTGGTTGGAGTTCGCAGTTGTTGAGATGGAGCCCTTGGGAGCTGAGGTGGAGCTGGTGAGAGGTTTGATATTTTATGTAACTTAGCTAAATGCAAGCTGAGGTGGAGATTTGTAGAGATCGATGTTTTGCATTTAGATTAGCACTAGCAATAGAGTTTATAGGGCCCTTTCTATCTTGTTGGATAGAGCTAGCCCCTACGTATGGACCCGATCTGGTTTTATTGATCTCTCGATGTACCTGTTTTGGTGAGATATGTTGCCTTTTGAGGTATGAGTGCTTTTCTAGAATTTTTTGCCTTGTACTTTGTAATCTTTAATTTTTAAAATAGTAAAAATTTTCAACTATCTCTGCCCGTGGTTTTCTCTTTGATTTAAAGGGTTTTCTATATAAATCTAGAGTTTGTATTGATCTTTGTTTTCTTTGATTTCTCTTTTATTTGACGTCTTGCTACGGCATGAATTAATGTGGTGAGGACCCTATTTCTTGTCACAAGGCATAAACAGGATCTCCTGCACTCACAGAATTTTAATCAGTATACTAATGAGAACTTGTTGTATACTGGATAGAATAAACTTTAATAAAAATAAAACTTGGAAGGAATCAGTGAGGTTTCATAGGGGAAAATGCATGTAACTTTGGCCACATGTAAACCCTTATTAGTATTGAGGCACTTGGTATAGTTTCCAATTATCAAGGCATCCTTAATATCCCAGACTACAACCTCTAGACAACCTTAATGTTGGGTTTCTGTACAATATGAGTATTTCATATTAAATATTATGAATATCTACAAAAATCAGGTACCAAATTTTATTTATGTGATAAGTGTGCCTTCATGTCATACTTTGTTAGGAAAACAGTTGCCATATTTGGATGTTCAAATCAGCATTTTGGATCTTCTTAATCTTGGTCCCTGGAGTGGTTGAAATTTGAGGTGACAACTTTATTTGTCAGCAAACTAAGTAGATATTTAGAAGATAGTTAACTCACAATAAAATGTATTTTATCTACAAAATCTATCCAGAACATAAATGATGCATTTTTCACTTAGCTATGATAGTATTCGAAAGAAATTTTTGATCAAAGATTTAAGATAAGTTCTAGTGTTTCAAATAACTTTGAACATCATGTGGCATTAATTCTCAGGTGTGATATATGTCTCCTATGTGATCACTAAATTGGAAAACTTATATTTAAAAAATATTATAAGAATGCTTTCATCTTCCAATGCATCATATGTTCTCAGAAATTTGTTGATGGCAGGCATAATGAATATGTGACTTGCTGACACTTGCTATGCACTTGTACTAGAATAAGACGTATTGTAATATAACCTGTTCTTCCCTTGGTTAACACTTACTTTATTGTAGAAAAAGATGGAGAGAAAGCATCTATTATCAATTAATTGGTTGATATATGCTTGATATTTGAACTATCAGAAGATGCATAAGGTTTTTCAGTTTCAGGTCTACAGAAAGAGCAGTAACGTGCATTTGTATTAGAATATCAATTAGTCAACATATATAAACTTGTATTTTTTGTATCTCTCTTGTATAATATGCAGTATGCTGCTACATGGTCTTTTAGTTGGTTTATTTCTTTTGTTTCATGTCCTTTATGCAACTTTTAGCACTGCTGACTCAGAACTCTTCCATAAATATGGTGTTTAATGAAAGAGACGGAGATGGTACATCGACTGCAAACGATCTTCAGTTGATTAACACAGGGAAAGTATTAGAGTACAATAGAACTTTAGCTGAGTGCAGGAGCCCAATAGGTGATTTTTCTGGAGTTACAACTGTTCACATGTTGTTGTTCGCCCCCTCTTCTTCTGAGAATGGACTGGTTTGTACTATCAATACTCAATAAATAGATTCCAGTATATTGCTTATCTTGCTCTAAATTTGGATTGTTTATTTTCATACGTTATCCATGTGCAGAGAAGAAGGTATTGAGAAAGCCAAAAAAAAGAATAAACACGGTCATTTAATCTTGTAACATGCTCTTTCCAGAAAAGCAGGAGGAAGATCACCTGGTTGTGTTAATCAATTATCTTGTTCTGTTCCTTTGGTGCCTGACCCTGGACACCTTTCTGTTTCAGATTTGGTCAGCATATTTGTCATCACTGGCAAAGTAGTGCTGGAGGAAAAGTCATTTGCATGAACAAAGGCCTTTATCAAGCATCAGCAAAGCTGCTACAAATGTTATTTTTTTCTTTCCCCTTACTGAATCAAGGGGGCGTTTGGTTCGTAACTGAAATCAAAATAAGAATGGGAACAAGCATGGCTTGGAATCAGAATCGAAATAGCCAAATCCCTCGAAGTGTTTGGTTCGTAACCGGAATCGGAATCGGAATTGGAATGGAAAATTGAATCCATAGAGGAGAGTAGGGATTGAGTTCTATATAGATTGACCCATTCCCATTCCACCCCGAAATCGGAATCGGAATGGGACTCCTCCCAACCAAACGGTTGGAATGGGAGTCACCCATTTCAATTCCGATTCCAGACCTCTATTTCCCCCAACCAAACACCCCCAAGTGTAGTAAAGATTCATATCGATTATCTTGTCTTGCACAACTGAACAAAAATAATCAACTTGAACTCAAAATCTAGATTTTTATAGGCCCACTACCAGCCTCGCATTCAACACCCAGATCTGGCATGTGATGGTGGCATTCTTCTTAGAGCTAGGCCCTAAAGAATATGCAAGGCTTGTCTTTTTATCAATATCAATCCAACTTAGGTAGTGGTGAAAGCAAATCCACTAATTTATATTTAATAGAAAGATAAATTCTCCAAGGCTATTAAGAAAATGAACAAAGATCTAACAAAGGTCCAAAACAATTTTTATTCAAAGACAACCAAACAAATAACACCTAAATTCTTATGCTTCTCATTGATCAGTCTCAAGCCCTATAGGATCTTCTGGATTTGAAACAAAAAAATAGAAAAAAAGAGGTAAGCTTTACAGGCTCAGTTAGTTACCGATATCTTTGAGGCCGCATAATTAATTTTTATATATAATAATTTAATAGTAATATATAATAATATAATTTTCTTTCAAAACATACAATACATATCAATAAGATTTAAAATCTTTTTCCATTCTTCAGTGACTATGGCCATGACCAGTCCTGTGACAAGGCTTAGAAGAAGCTAACCCCTAAATACAGCACATGTGCTCCACCAACGTGTGTTAGTGATCAAACTCACTGGTTAGGCCCAAAAGGGAACTAGCTTTGATTCACATGACCACGGTTAGCCTTATATGAGAAGGTAAAGAAATTAGTCTTGAAATTAAATATATGATACATCAGTATGTGTCAGCATTTAGCCTTGATTGGCTAGGCTCGGAAGGACTAACTCTGCTAGCAATCAACCCCGATTGGCTAGGCTAAGAGAAACTAATTTCTGATATGTAGCCAATGATAAATCTCATTGGTTAAATCCAGATTATAGTCTAACTAGAGAGTTTTTTCCTCATAATTTCACCATAACCTAATAACCATACTTATTTTCATAATAATATCAAATCAAGTTTTTTGCATCTCATTTTCAAAAATAAGAGAATAATTTTTATTCAAATTCATGTAAAGATAAATATGAATAATCTTGTTTCTAAAAATTATGCAACATGAAAACAAAGAAAACATCTCATTTCAAATTCATAATCATGCTAAGGTGACATCATGCTTGATCCAATATTTTAAATTACTTTTGATGTATAAAATACATACTTCCAAACTTTATAATTTCTAAATATTTTTATAATTTTTATGTATAAAATCTAATTTTAAATATATAAATATGTACTAAAAATTTAGAGATAAAGAAAAACTTACAATCAATCAGATCCAAAAATCATGACCTTCAACTCATAGCTCGATCTTTAGATCCGATGCTCCTCTGGCATTGAAGATTATGATAAGATAATTTAAAAATATTCCTAGACTTCAATCGAAAAAAAAATAGAACAAAGAGAGAGAATCCCAGTCCAGACTATTGTTTGGGTTAGATCACAAGGTTAATATATCTAAATATCTTGGATTGATCTAGATCCAATCAGATTGGGATCTGATCAACGGAACGATTTCAAAAAGCTTGGATTTCCCTCTGCCCCTTTTTTGTTCTTTTTCTCTTCTTTTCTTTTTTCTTTTTTCTTTTTCTTTTTTTTTTGTTTTCTTCTCTTGTCTTTCTCTCTTCCTCTTTCTTTCTTATTTTTCTTTCTTTGTTTCTCTCTCTCTTTCTTTCTTCCTTAGCCAAACCCAAGATCTCTTGGGGCTTCCTAAGGGACAAAAGGAGGGGTGGGGTCAGCTGTGATATGGCCAGAGTGGCCAACAGGTGGTGGCACAGTCAGAGTGCCAGTGATGATGGTGGCTCGGTCATGCATGGGGAGACTGAAAGAAGAGAAAAAAAAGGGGCATTGCCCCTTGCTACCATGGCAGCAGCACCCAAGGCCAAAGCAAAAGAAAAAGGAGGAGGGCTTACCAGAGATGGCGGCAGCGGTGGCTCGATCGGACTGGCAGATTCCAATAGGTGGTGATGAAAAATGAAAAAAAAGCACAATGATGGTTTGAGGAGAAAAAAACTAGTTGCATGAAGATGGCGACACTCGGCAAGGGCATGGCGGCTACTGGAGATAAGGAAGAAGGAAGAGGGAGGCAAGAGAGGCTTTGGTGGTGGATTCAGTTGAGGAAAAGTGGGGTTTAAGAAGAAGAGAATGGGAAAGAAAATAAACTCAACTAATCCATAAATAAGGCCAGCCATTCACCGACGTAACCCTCCTAAATGGCCTTTGACCGTTTGCCACTGATGCGTGACTCTGATCCAGCTGCTCTTGAGGCCTTATCTTCTCCCACAATCGAGGATCGGGCAAGGGATTAGCTTTGCTTGTTCCTAATTTTTTTTTTGAAAGATTATAGTGAAGTAGGCAAATCTTGCAAACTTCGCTTTGAATCGGATTCAATTGGAGTAGTTCTCATATTCTCTCTTCTTAAAAAAAAATTCATCCTCGAAATGTGAGAAATCTAGATCTTTCAAAGTTAAAGGTGTTCAACCCAAAACTTACATGTACCAACTTATCTTGGCTTGGCATTTCTTTCAAATCGAACACACAATCATATTTTAAATTGCCCGCAAACAATCCGACCCTCGGGTTAGCCACAATTCTCAAGCATATGTCTACACTAAAGCACAAACTCTTTCTAAGAATACTTATCAATTTGGCACCTCAAAATCAATTTTGAAATTTTGCCCATTCAAAGGTCTCATTTCTCCTTGATCAAAATCAATGCAATCAAAAGCTTGCTATTGCATTTAAGATTAAGATATAGACTAATAAGATTAGTGCTAATTAAGTGACCAAGACTCTCATATTGGGATCATCATCTTGATATCAATGCATGTTTATTTGAAATTGAGTTGGGATTAATTGGATATAAAAATCTTACAGCAAGATCGATTAGTAAAATTAATCATATTTGGAATAGGGCTTGAAATGAATTGGCACAAATACTATGATGAAATTTTAATCCCACAAAAGATAATGGCCTATCTTGATTAAAATCAAATCATAAGATGACTATGAAAGTGATCAGGATTATATAATAATGGCTTTAAGCAATAATGATCCATCATAATTATGAAAATGATTTCAGAATTGAATCATTAAAAATTATATCCAAGAAAATAAAGTATCGATATCTTGATTTTTATGTCGAAGTTGAGATCATAAGGAGGAGATGAATCAGACTAGATTGATTCAGATACTTGATAAATAGATCAAATTTAATTAATAATTTTAGATATAAGATGGTCAAGACTTTCTTTAGCATAATTTATATAGCCATATTATGATTAGCCTAAGAATCTATAGTACTCATATTTTCTTTATGAATAAAGCCTCTTTTATTAGAGAATCATCTCTTCCATCATAATATATTTTAAATCATAATCAATATTCTCGATCAATTTTAAATGACTCAACCACCACACTTCCACTACATAACTCTGATCAACATTCTCCAAAATTTCTTAAGGATCCCATATTAAAACTTTATAAAATCCAAGCAAAGATTTTTGTTCATTATATCATAATTATGGCCTTGAGATAATTACCATTTTTGCACCATTGTATAATCAAGATATTATCTACTAAATTCTGATTTGAGTCAAGCCAACTCTGAATTACCTAGACAATTCAATTAGATGATTCAAAATCTATCTCTTTCTTTTAAGAAAATCAACTTCTAACATACCCATCATGATCTTGTAAATTTCTAGAGCATCATAATTAGAAGGTGAATCAACTTTAGAAGATCCATTCAAAATATTAGATAGAAGAAATTATTCCTCATAACTATTAATAAAATGCCCTACATTACTTAGATTTGGCCATGATCCTTACAATATCTTTAAGTAATCATTTGGTTATCTTCTTTCTATTCTCTTTATCAATAAAACAACTATAGCCTTCTAATTCAAAATAATATTCAATAAATTCAAGATTGCTGACACATTCTATAATCATATCAAGATTAAAATTTCAAAATAAATCCAATGCTAATACAACATAACATAACCCATCTACATTACTCCAAGTATACCTTTATATATCAATTGTTTAGTCACGATGACATCATTCTGAGAACTAGGGTTGATGGATTTAATCAAAATTTTAACAATAAAAATCTTATAAAATCAGATTTTATAAAATAATTTTTTAGATTTTTAGTACTGGATATTCAATCAAAATCCTAATTCTATCCTACTCTTACTAGCCTAAATTCTCATGATCTTGAACCTAAGCTCTGATACCATTTTGTCCCCCTTTGAATCTATCATCCAGATTAGACACATGGTGGCTGCATACTCCTTAGAACAAGATCCTTAAAAATATGCAAGACTCGTCTTTTTATCAATACATCAATCTAACTTAGGCAGTGATGAAAGCATCTACTAATTTTTATTCAATAAAAATATAAATTCTCGAAGGCTATTAAGAAATCAAACAAAGATCTAACAAAAATTCAAAATAATTTTTATTCAAAGGCAACTAAGCAAATAACACCTAAATCCTTATGCTTCTCACTGATCGATCCCAAGCCCTATAGGATCTTCTGGATTTGAAATAAAAAATAAATAAAAAAGAGGGATTTAGCTTTACGGACTTAGTAAGTTATCAATATGTTTGAGGGATCAAGCATAATTAATTTTTATATATAATAATTTAATAGTAATATATAACAACATAATTTTTTTTAAAATATGTAATGCATATCAATAAGATTTAAAATCATCACTCAATCTTCAGTGACTATGGTCATGATCAGTCTCATATGTGATAAGGCTCAGAAGAGACTAGCTCTTGAATACAGAACATGCACTCCATCAGCATGTATCAGTGATCAGCCCCATTAGTTAAATCTAAAAGAAAACTAGCTCTCATTCATATGACCATGATTAGTCTATAATAAAGCAAAGAGATTAGTCCTGAATATAAATACGTGATGCATCTGGATGTGCCAGCGATCAGCCTCGACTGGCTAGGTTCAGGAGAAATTAGTTTCTGACATGTGGCCAATAATGAGTTTCGTTGGCTAGACCCAGATCATAATCTAACTAGAAAGTTTTTTTCTCATAATTTTACCATAACCAAATAATCATACTTATTTTCATAATAATAATATCAAATCAAATTTTTTACATCTCATTTTTAGAAATAAGAGAATAATTTTTATTCAAAATTTATATAAGGATAAACATAAATAATCTCATTTCTAAAAATCATGCAATATTGAAATAAAAAAATAATCTCATTTCAAATTCATAATCATGATGAGGTGACACCATGCTTGATCCAATAATTTAAATCACTTTTCATGCAAAAAATATATATTTTTAAACTTTATAATTTTAAATATTTTAATAATTTTTGTGTACAAAATCTAATTTTTAAGCATATGAATATGTATTAAAAAATTTAGAGAGAGAAACCTTACAATCAATCAGATCTAAAAATCATGATCTTCAACTCGTGGCTTAATCTTAAGATTCGATGCTCTTGGCATTGAAGATTTTGTTTAGATAATTTAAAAATATTCTTAGCCTTCAATTGAAGAAAAATTTAGAACAAAGAGAGAGAATCCTAGTCTAAGCAATGGTTTGGGTCGGATCATGAGATGAATCTAAATATGTTGGATTGATCTTGATCCAATCATATTGGGATCCAATCAATCACTACAATAAAACTCATTTCTAGTGGCAATTAATTAGAGGCAAAAGCCTAATTGCCACGAATGTAACTTAAGATATCAAAATTTAGTGGTAAATAAAAATAATTACCATTAATATATATTTTTTATCAATAAATGTATAAATTACCATTATAAAATATATTTATACCTGCATTTATTAGTAATTATCATTATAAATCATATTTATATCGACATTGATTAATAATTATCATTATAAAATATACTTTTATCAATATTTATTAATAATTATCGTTATAAGATATATTTTTATTTATATTTATTAATAATTTTTATAATTTATTCATTAGTCTTTTTATTATTTCTTTGCCCATGTATTACTTTATTTTTTTCTGTCAATTTTTTGCTCTCCTTTCATTTCAGCCATAGAAGAAAATTTCCCTCGCTTTGATCCCGCACACTCTTACTCCCTTCCTTTCCCTTCAGTTTGTCCCCAACAATGAAATCCTCATGCCCTAGCTGCTGCTCCGATCACTGTTCGGGTCAACAGACCATCGGGTGTCAGATGTTAGCTGGCCTTCCACGCCACAAATCCAAAAGCCATTCGTCCTCCACACCCAACCACCATAGGTGGACAGGCCACTGGAAGAGTGAGAAAATGAGGGAGAACAGAGAGAGAGCCATTACAAGAAAATAGCTTTTTTATGATGAAATTATTTATGATAAAAATATTTTCATCATCAATAATACTATTTATGATGAAAAAATATTTGTTATAAATAATTTACTATTTATGATGAAAATAATTTTTCATCACAAATAGTCGTATATCAGCGATGAAAAAAATTTTGATCTTAAATACTTATTATTTATTATAAATATTTTTATCATAAATAATGTGTCATTTATTTTAATTTTAAATTTTTAAATATTAGCAATAAAAATATTTTTATCATAAATAATTTAAATATTTATGATAAAAAAAAATTTCATCATCAATAAGTTTATCTGCAATGCAAATATTATTGTCATTGATATTTGAAAAAATAAGAAATTTAAAAAAATTAAAAATTATTAATTATTTATAATAATTTTTTTATTATAAATAATTAAATTTCATTATAAATACTTAATTATTTATAATAAAAATATTTTCATCACCAATATTTAAAAAAATTAAAAATTTAAAAAAATCAAAAATTATTTATTATTTATGATAAAAATTTTCTATCGTAAATAATCAAGTATTTTGATGAAAAAAATTTCATCATCAATACC
The DNA here is from genome assembly GCF_000442705.2 of Elaeis guineensis. Taxonomy (NCBI): domain Eukaryota; kingdom Viridiplantae; phylum Streptophyta; class Magnoliopsida; order Arecales; family Arecaceae; genus Elaeis; species Elaeis guineensis. Next base: position 58,547,499 of record NC_026007.2, on the reverse strand, counting down.
TAATTATTTATGATAAAAATATTTTCATCATCAATATTTAAAAAATTAAAAATTAAAAAAAATTAAAAGTTGCTTATTATTTACGATGAAAATTTTTTATCATAAATAATTAAGTATTTATGATGAAAAAAAATTATGTCATAAATACTTAATTATTTATGATGAAAATATTTTTATCATCAATATTTAAAAATTTAAAAATTTAAAAAATTATAAAATTTAAATTTTTAATTTTGTGTAAGGTAACTGCATTTATTTTTTGTAGCAACTGTGTACATCTTTTATCCTTTTATATGGTAAAGAAGCAAATATGAATTATGATCCAGATCAAACTTTTTGTATGAAAAAATTATGTGAAAGTGGGTGATATTCACGGAGTAGAATAAATAGATCCTTTTGAATGAAATAAGCTTTACGTTTATTTGTGACATAAAATTTATCTATCATTGTTACTGTTACTAGTGATATCAATGAATCTTTCTGATGGAGTGTCTACCTTAAGCTGTATGAAAGGAGCCTTCTTTCATGTAAAAATTATATAGTTAAATAGCATATTCTAGCATGACTTCTACAATCCCGAAAGGTACCACACTTTCTGTATCGATCGACGTTCAAATATATCTCTGTAGGAGTTTCAATCATAAGAAGACAAACAATATGAGTACTCATCTTTCTAATAATGCAAAGCATAAATATGAGCTTGTGCTTTGTAACATAACTTACACTACTCGTAGGTCTGCTTTGATTTTGATTAATTATTCTTTGATGCTCACATAATTTTTCTTAAATTTTTTAAGCTCGATCCTCACATGTAATATACGAGCTTCTGGACCTCTAACTTTCTGTTCCTATCCTATTCTTTAAATCTCCATCTTGATAGATTTCTCTCACGATCTCATCAAAATCATCTCGATATTCTCATACTTTGACTTTCGAAACGAAGACTTCAAGAAAAAGACGAGCTCCTTGAAGATCGAAGACCTTAAAGCTATCGATCTCCCACAGTGCCCATTCCATTACGGAAGCCAAAGAGCTATTCTTATAACAATTATTAGCAACGTAAATTAAATTTTTCATTATAATTATATTTTTTATATAATTTTTTTTTAAAAATTATAAATTAATTATTTATATAAAATTTTTTTGATTAATAAAAAATTAATTTTTTTGAATGAAATTTTTTTAAAAAAATTTTTTAGACCAAAAATTTTTTAGATTAAAAAATTTAATTTTATTTTTCATCATGAATATATTTTTAATGTCATTTTTTGTTAAACTTTTTTGGAAGAAAAATTTTTTGAATGGGAAAATTCAAAATTAATTTTTTTTTATGAACTTGTTATTGAGAAGATTTTTTTAGACTGAAAAAATTTGGGAGGAAAGATTTTTTTTAATTATTAGCGATGTAAACAAAATTTTCATTGCAAATAGTTTTTAATTTTTTTTAAAAATTTTTTAAAAAAACTTATTTGCGACATAAATTTATTTCCATTAGTAATCATATTTTAAAAATATTATTTTAATTAATTTTTGTGAAGAAAAAATTTGTTAATAAAAAAAAAAATTTATTAGCGATGAAAAATATTTTCATTGGTAAAACCATTTTAAAAGTATATTTGTTTATTTTTTTGAAGGAAAAATTATTTAAAAAAAAATTTTGGGTGCTATTTATTAGTGAAGAAAATCATATTTTTGTTGTTAATATTTATATTTCCTTATTAATGATGCATATTTATATTTCCATCGTCAATAATTTATTTTATAAATTTTTTGGATGTAATTTTTTTGAAAAATATTTTTTTAGTGAGTAATTTTTGGCGGGCCTTATTGACGACGAAAATTATTTTTTCATTATGAATAAGTGTATTAACGATGGAAATTTTCATCGTTAATAGTTGTTCCTTTATTACAGGTCAAGTCAACGTTGCGTCTCTTCCGAGCTCTCCCCCCCTCTCCCTCTCCCCCCCGTGAAACCCTCTCCCTCTCTCCTCTTCGAGCTCTCCCCCCTCTCTTCCCGTCGGTGATTGCATCTCCATCACTATCCGATGCGGGCTTCCACTATCACAGGGATCCACCATCGCGTGCGGGCTTCTACTGTGGGCTTCCACCATCGTCGGTCGGCTTCCACCATCACTCCCATCGGATTCTCCACCGTGGCCATTGCCATCCATCGGAGGTAAGGGTGCTTCCCTCTCCCTCTTTTTAATCATCATGGGGGGTGGGTGAGGGCAGCGGCACTATGGGAGCAGAGGTCGCGGGGTGTCGGTGTGGGCGGTGGAGGGTCGGTGAGGGCGGCAGGGGGAACCGACAGAGGGGGATCGGTGAGGGTGATGGGGGGTCAGTGAGGACAGTAGGGGGAACCGACAGAGAGGTTGTGAGTGGATGAGGGCAGTGGTGCCACGGCAGCGAGGGTCACGAGGGGTTGGAGAGGGTGGCAGTGCCGCGGGGGGTGCATCACAGGGGGTGGGTGACAGCGGTGGCACCGTGGGAGTGGGGGTCGCAAGGGGTTGGAGAGGGCGGTGGCACCGCGAGGGGTGGGTCGCGGGGGGTGGGTGATGGCGGCAGCACCATAGGAGTGGAGGTCGTGAGGGTCGAGTCCAAACAACATGGGGTGGATGACGGCACCGGCACCGCGGGAGCGAGAGTTGCGAGGGCCGAGTCCGAGCGACAGGGGGTGGGTGATGGTGGCGGTGCCGCGGGATCGGGGGTCACGAGGGCCGAGTCCGAGCGACAGGAGGTGGGTGACGACGGTGGTGCCGCAGGATCGGGGGTCACGGGGGCCGAGTCCGGACGACACGGAGTGGATGATGGTGGCGGCACCGTGGGAGCGAAGGTCGCGGGGATCGAGTCTGGGCGGCGCATGGTGGGTGATGGCGCCAGCACCACGGGAGCGGGATTGCAGGGGCCGAGTGTGGGCGGCGGGGGATGGGTGACGGCACCGCGAGGGGTGAGTCAGGCCATGGGTGGATGATATTTAGGGAAAAAGTAATTTTTAAGAAAAATATATTTAGGATAAAATATATTTAGAAAAAAAAATAATTGTTAGGAAAAAAATTAGGAAAAAAATATTTAAAAAAAATATTTTTAGGTAAAAAATATTTTAAAAAAAATAAAAATTTATTTATTATATATATAAAAGTTAAAATATAGATTGGGTCGGAGTCGGAAGAGAGGGGGGTTAATCGACCCGAACCCAATCGGGTCGGCTCTGGGCTGGGCCAAATGTCTATCCGAGCCCAGTCCGATGGCCAAATGGATCCTTTTTTTTACTAGAACCTGGTCTGAATGGTTTGAGGCCAAGTCTGAAGCTCGACCCGATAGGCCTCCTAACGGCCCGACCCACTTCCAGCCCTATTTGCGGGATTGCCTTCATGGTGCTACTTTTGGTGAATTTGGAAGATGAGGGAAAGGGAGCGGAGGATATTCGGTGCAAGATTGAGTTTCATATTATTATTTTATGTTAATATTATTTTGCATGCTCAACTACTTATAGTTTATTTTATATTTATTGCATAAATTTTTTAGTGTTACTGTTAAAATTTATAAATTTTTTATTGTTCTACTAGCACAATGCATATTATTTTTGCTTATTATAATTTAATTATTTTATGTACTATTTTATGTATTTTTACTTATTATAATTAAATATAAAAAATATTTTATTTAGAAAAAACTCTACTAAAATTTTTGATGAAAAAATTTCAATGCAGAATTACTCTTTTTGATAAGTTAGAAATTCATCTCTTAATGTATGTTCAAAGATGGTAGTTAAATTGCATTGAGCCGTAGATTTTCGTTTAAGAGTCGATCTTGATCGAGATTGATTCTTGGATATCTCATATTTAGATTTTTTAAAAAAATAATAATCTTATTATTATTAATAGTTGATATTTTATTTTATTATGTGGTAGTCAGCAGTTATCTGTCCACTAATCTTCGAGTATATAGTAGATAGGGTGCGTAGGCACCATATTCACATCATATACTTGAAGAACCATGGGGAGATATTGTCAAAATTTTTATAATAATGAAATAAAATATCGATTAATAATAATAATAAGATTATTACTTTTCTGAAAGTGATAGGGCTACACCTGTTAGTAATGATTTGAAATGGATAGGATCATGTATTTTTGCTTCATTAAATTTGTGGAAGAAGATTTTTTATATTACTATTTAGTCAGTGTTCTTTAATGCATGCTGTTTTGTATAAAATGATCCGTGTTTGGATCTAGATCAAATCAAAATTTGGTCTGGAATTTGGATCGAGATTCGATCTGAAATTCGGATCGAGATCCAGTTCGAATGAATACCACTAAAAATTTCTTTGTTGTTAATTATTTTCTTATTTGTTGTTAGATGGATATCAACAAAAGTTGGATGAATGTCAAAAATATTTTTTTTTTCTGAATATCAAAAATATGTTTGAGATTTTATTGAGTTTGCACGGTATAAGACTGACAGTGCTAGTCGGATAGTGTCTGTGCAAGAGATATGTCAATATAGTATATCATCACATAATATTTGTTGAAGAGCATCTGCTACGTTATGGTATAAATAAGAAGTATACTCGCGGTATGGGAAGGATGATCAGAATGAAGTTATGCACGACGATGACAATACTGAAGATGATAGTGATACTGCTAAATCTGTCGAACATGATGGTATAGAAGAACTATTAGATGATTTACATCAGGATGTTTGTTCAAATGTATGCATGAGTACTAATGCATCTGAAGGTAATTTTGATCATGAACACAATATCCGGCTTGAGGTAGAAGAGACTTCTGAACAGTTTGCAAAGCTTGTAAGGAATGCACGAGAGCCACTCTATCCAAATTATGTAAAGTTTTCTAAGTTAGAATTTTTGATAAAATTGTTTCATATTAAAATCATGAACCGATGGAGTCAGAAGTCATTTGACCAAAATTTGACATTGATTAAAGCAGCTCTTTCCGACAGAGAGAGACTTTCGAAATCATATTCTGAAGCAAAAATATACATGTGAGAATTGGGACTTGGCTATATTCCTATACATGCCTGCAAAAATGACTGTATATTATTTTATAAGGATAACAAACAGGCAACTGAATGTCCAAAATGCAGTGAGTCTAGGTACAAAATCGATAAAAAAAAAAAGAAAAAAAGATACCTCAAAAGGTTTTGAGGTATTTTTCATTGATTCTAAGACTTCAAAGATTGTATATGTCCACAAAGACAGCTAAAGAAATGAGATGGTATCATAAGCAGTAGATTTCAGAGGAGAACATACTTAGTGATCCGACCGACTCTATAGTGTGGAAAGACTTCGATGCAAAGCATCTACACTTTGCAAGTGACCCGTGCAATATCTGGCTTGGTCTAACGACAGATGGATTTAATCCCTTTGGCAATTTGAGTACTTCCTACAATATATGGCCTGTGATACTAATTGTATATAATGTGTCACCTTGGAAGTGCATGAAAGAACTATTTATTTTTATATCACTATTGATTTCGGATCTGAAAGTACCAGGTAATGAAATTGATGTATATCTACAATCATTAATCAATGATCTGAAGGAGCTATGAAAAAATAGAGTACAGATATATGATTCTGTGAGTCGAAAAAATTTTAAGTTGTATGTTTCGATTTTATGGATTATAAATATTTTTTTCTACATATGAAAACTTATCTGAATGTAGTACTAAAGGATATCTGACATGTCCAACAAAGATGCATCCTCATGTTTAAAGCATGGACGAAAAATATGCTTCATGGGTCATCGATGGTTTCTACCTAATAATCACTCTTGGAGGATCCATTACAACCAATACTTTGATGATAAGTCTGACCAACGTCCACCACCTAAGAAGTTAAGTGAAGCAGAAGTTTTAGAACAACTTGAAGTCATTGAAAATGTCCAATTTAGGAAAATATCGGGTACTCACAAGCAGAAGCATACTGAAGCTGAGCTGAATTAGATGAAGCGAAGTATTTTTTTCAAACTACTATATTGGAAGCAGCTACTACTTCATCATAATCTAGATGTAATGTACATTGAGAAGAATATTTATGATAATATCATCGATACAGTATTGAACATCTTAGAAAAGATAAATGATAGTACATAAGCTTGTCTTGATTTGCAGAAAATGAGAATTCGATCGGAGTTGCATTTAGTTCATCGAAATGATAGAATTTTTATGCCATTGGCATGTTATTCGCTGTTTGGTGAGGAAAAGAAAAGTTTTTACGAATGGTTCAAAATCATAAATTTTTTTAATGCTTACGCTTCAAATGTATCGCGGTGTGTTGGCAACAACAATGACAATATCTCTGACATAAAAAGTTATGACTCCTATGTGATGATGCAATGCTTGCTTTCTGTGGTCATGCATGACTATTTGGGTGGTAATGTTCAAACTGCATTGACTGAGTTGGGAATGTTCTTTCAAGAACTATCTTGCTAAAAATTGAAGATTAACTTACTTGAAAAGTTTGAGAAGGATATCGTGCTCATTTTTTGTAAGTTAGAAAAAAAAAATTTACTATCATTTTTTGATGTTATGGTGCACCTGACTATTCATTTTCCAAAGAAAGCTCTTTTGGCTGGACCAGTACATTATCGGTGGATGTATCCTATTAAAAGGTAAAAAAAATTATACGCACTTTATCATATCAGTTATAAGATGTAAATATATTTTTAAAATTTAAATTTATTTTTATTAATAAATTTTTATGTATCCTAAAAAAATATGTGCATAATAAAGCACGGCCTGAAAGGTCTGTAGCGGAAGCATACGTAGCTACGGAATGTGTCACATTCTGCTCGATCTATCTTGACGATATCGAAACAATATTCAATTGTACAGATCATAATGCAGACCGTGAATGGGGTAACAATGAACCGATACTGTCCATATTTAAACAAATGATTCGATCCATTGGTGGAAGGAGATATAAATTTATGGACGTGAATGAGCTATCCAAGGCATACTTTTACATTCTAAATAATTATGAAGAAATTGAAGATTTCATTGAGTAAGTACCATCTTAGCATACTGTTTAATATTCTAAGTAATTTTTTTATGTCGATGTAAAATTAAAAATCATAACTTGTTGCAGTAAGCACAAGAGTATACTATCCAGAGAGAATAATATGGATGCTGATGATCGACATAGGAGAAAATTTACAAAATAGTTTAGAGACCTTGTAAATTATACTAGTAATATGTTATTTTTAATAATTATAAAAATAATTTATTTAAACCAATATAATTTTTTATATTATGGTGTAGATGAAATATAAGTATTTCAATAAAGAAGAGGGTGCGATCGATGAGTTGTACGATTTAGTATGTGACTCCGATCGAAGGATTAATCACTACGCATCCTGTATCATTGGAAGAATAAAATTTCACACAAGAGAGCTTGAGATGCAACGATGGATCCAGAATAGTGGGATTGCTACAATAGGATATGAAGGAGAAGAAGAGATTGAATATTATGGTGTACTGACAGATATCATAGGACTGAAGTATGAGTCCAGTAATTCTGTATTCTTGTTTCAGTGTGAATGATAGGATATTAGCAATAAAAAGATCAATATTTATATCGATCCATACTTTATCAGTGCAAACTTTGCATGAATATGGTACCAGAATGAGCCGTATATATTAGCAATTCAAGCGAAACAAGTAATATATTTGAAAGATCTAAAGTATCGAGGTAATTGATATGTCATACAAAGAATAACATCTAGAGGCATATATGACATACCAACCTGACTAGAGATGGATGAAAATTCAGATTTACATGAAGAGAAAGCTTTTCAAAAGAAAGAATAAATATTAGTCGAGCTTCTTATTGATGAAGAACTTGTAACAGCTCCTTTGAATAGGGCTGATTTGCCGTCCAACGAAGTTAAAGCTGATTTTGTATTTAATCTTGATGAGTCAGAGGGTGATGATCGGTTCATAAATGACGATGAGATAGAAAACAATATATTAGTCGATTATTGTGATCCAGAAGAGGACCTACACATCGAGGAAAATATGAATATTGATGAGTAGATCTATATTCTTTGTTGAATCTTCTCTTACAATAATGGTATGTGATATAATTTTATTTATTAGAATATAATTTATTTTTTACTATTATTATTTAATATTATATTTATTTATATGTCAAGAATGGTAAGTATGGCACTAGGAGACAGACGACGATGTTCGTATTCGCAGCCTACTCCTGAGACTGAGGCGCCTTCACCTATTTCCACTCCACACCAGCGGAGTCGCTAGAGGGTCCTACACTGGCAGGTCCCAGTGAGGCAGGTCTGAGTGAGACGGATCCGAGTTGTATTATTATACTTTTAATATAATAAAATTTAATTTTTTTTATTTAAATAGCTATCATATTAATGATTTATTTATTGTTGTTTCAGACCAATCTTCACCGGTGGTGAGGGGAGGGCGAGGTCCATCAAAGAACCTCACTCTAGAACGTTGGAGATGCGAGCACTCGGGACAGCATCTCCGTATTGAGATACCACCCGACTTCACCAAGGCCATTAGGGGATGGTGCGAGCCGTGGCAGTCCAAGCTGTGCATCATATGCTGCAACTATGCCCCCATTATGCTTTTCGATTGACGTCACGTTATACAGGCTCAAAGAGAGATTTTCTATACCCAGTTACAGATAAAATAAATTATACTACGAATATTTAATTAGCACGGTATTCTTCTAATATTTGTTATTGACAAGATGTATTTGATATTGTTGATTTTGAGGAGGATCGCGTGCGGCGAGTTGTGGATGCTCATTTATACTTACGTTTCAAGGAGTATCGCCACCGCATTCATCAGCACTGGTACCATATGATACAGGACCATGGGGTGGAGGCAGCGTGGCAGCGGCAGTATGACAGCATCACTATGGATGATTGGGCTCTCGTATGCCGACATTACGAGGATCTGGCATATCGGGTTACACATCCAAATTTCTTATTTTTTAGAGTTTAAAGATTGAATCATTTATTCTTAAATTCAGTTTGTTATCTACTAATTTGATTGCTAACTGTACAGAGATGATGTGCCTAGAACATCGTGAATCGGATGAGACAGACCGTGTCGCATTGTGGGGGTTCGAGGTCGTTCACTCATCATATGGAGCAGATGGTAAGTAATTTCTAATTAGCATATTTTAACTCTCTAACTATTTAAAAAAATTTTAATTAATTGTTCTCAAATTGCAGAGAGATGCAGAGAGTGGCGAGCTTCCTGGTAGGATCAATATCTACCAGTGGACCCACCAGCGACGGTTAGAGGAGTAGATGATGGGGAGCCAGAAACTTTTCATAAGTTTTTTTAATTATTTTTTTCATTCACAGTTTGATTTTCAGTATGAAATTAAAATAGCTATAACTTTAATTTTCAAGATCGTATGATAGGCATTAGATCCCAATCTACCCCTGAGGGATCGACCACACCCACAGATGACCAGATCTGTGATCAGGTGCTTGGTACGAGATCCTGTTATGTTAGGAGTTTAGGGCATGGGATCAGTGCTCCCTCATCTTCACGCTCGTCCAAGACTGACATCCATACTGCCTGCGATGCTCAGCTGGCGGAAATGCAAAGACGGGCTACTGAGGATCGATAGCGGGCTAAGCAGCGAGCTGATAAGTTAGCTGCATGCGTCGACAAGTACCAGTTGCTCCAGACCCAGATGATGGAGCAGATGGCGTAGATGAAATAGATGATACAGCTGATGAGGCAGCAGCAAGTCGGTCCGAGTGCTCTTCTTCCCCAGTCCGTTCTCCTTCTGCAGATGTCGACACTTGACGGTCTGTTTATGTTACTTTTTATTTTTATTTCAGACCTCTTGTAATTTTAATTTAATATAATAAAATGATAAAATTTATTCATAAATTTATTGTGTAAATTTTTTATTTTAATTTTATAGATTATAAATAAAAAATATTATAAATATAAATTAAAAATATATATTTATAAATTATTTTTAAAAATTATGTATAAATTTTTAGCGACGGAATTATTTTCGACAAAATTTTGATCGCCAAAAACCTATTAGTAATGAAAACAATTGATCGTAAATAATTTTTTTAATAAATTTAAAAATATTAAAATTTTATATTAAATTATTAGTGATGAAAATAGTTTCAGCATAAATAATTAATTTTCATCAGTAATTATCATATTTGCGATAAAATTTTTATGTCGCTAATATTTTTTTTATAAATCTAAATTTTATAAAAATTTTTAATTAAATTAATAGCGATGAAAATATTTTATCGTAAATAATTTATTAAATTATTTTTTATTAACGATGTAATAATTTATCGTAAATTATTTTTTTTACGATGAAAATTTTTCATTGCGAATAGTTTTTCAAAAAAAATTTAATGATAAAAATTTTTGACTGATAATATTGATTATTGATGATAAATTTTTTTTTATTATAAAAAATTATCGATATTGTTATTATTTATGATAAAATATCAATGATGATAATTTTATTATTAATAATTATTATCGATAAAAATTTAATATTAATATCTAATTTTTTATGTAACCATCCTGTTGCTGTAGTGAGCCTCGCGGAATAAAAAAAAAAAAAAAAAAGGGCGGCGAGATGATGACGAGGCTCCGTAGTCCACTACACTACGCACCGTCCTCTTTGAAGTTAGAATTCTTTATGGTGTGCATTAATCCGACGGTGGTGGCGGCAGACGTGGAGGCGGAGGTGGAGGCTTCTTCTTGGGCCCACATCAACACCACCAGCTGCATGGCGGTCCTGGGGGCGAGGCGCTCCCATGGGCCGCGGGCTCCTTGACCACCGTCAGCTCCGCCGCCGCCAACGTGTCGGAGGACCCCAACAAGAAGGTCCGAAAACCGTACACCATCACCAAGTCTCGGGAGAACTAGACCGAACAGGAGCATGACAAGTTCCTCGAGGCTCTCTAGCTATAAGACCTCTTCCCCTCCTCTCTCTCTCTTGCTCTTTTTCACTCACTGGTTGATTCCTTTTGGAAAGAAATGTTTGGCCTTTGCTTCATGCCATGGAAATTTGAATCATGGAAGTTTACTATTTTTCTCCATTTTTGTCATTCTTGAATCTCTCTTCTTGAGTCATGCTGTGATTCGAGGTTATCGGTTTGGGTTGGGGGCGGCTTTATGACTCTCTAGAAATAAAAGACTTCGATTTTCTTGGACTTTTCCCTCTTATTGATCCATGAAGTTTAAAGATTTAATCTTGCTGTAGATTGGAGGTGTTGTGTTAGGCCTAAATATGCACGAGCAATGCCGATTGATTAGGTATTCCATTATGACTGCCCCATTCTAGTTTGGAAAAAGGATTTCCAGTGATGGATTCAGATGGATGTTTCTTGAGATTGATTAGAGAATTTTTTGTTCTTGTTTGATGCCAATCAATGGAGTGCAGCAAAATTTTCATTGCAAAACAGCTTCAAGGCGATTGCTAAAGTTGAGTGAACTTTTCCTTGAAGAAATCTCGAGGGTTAGGTGCTAAGTCAAGCTCTGAGTTTGTCAGCTCTGTCTCAAGTCTAAAGAGGAAAGTTGAGTTGTATTCCTGCCTCCTCCAGTTGATTTTGAAAGCAAGCCAGTGTTACAAAAGAGTTGTATTCCTACCGTTATGGTGTAACTCGAAAGGAACAAGATTAGGCTGCCGTGAGTTTGGGATACCTTTAACTTGGTCTAATACAATGATGCTTCTCTTATGTAAAATCATATTCTTATCTTGAAATTTATGGTTAGGTTGAATCTCATAGGCGAGCAGCTGCAGCAATTACATCTGGTAAATTTAAAGATGAAATCATTCCTGTGACTATGATGGTGAGATTTTGCGATTGGTCCAATTTTGATGTTTGCCATATTTAAAAGTTTCATATTGCTTTGATGGTTGTATTGTTCCACATTTTAATGTCAGCAATACAGATGAGATGTTGAAAAATGGCGGTTGCCATAATTTCACATTCAACATAGTTTGGTGGTAAAATGCAAGATGCAGTTAAGCCAATGAATATTAAATATTGATTTCTTTAAGCCAAAAAGATTTTTCAGTGGTACTTTCATCATTGGCAGTAAACTAATTGGTCACAAATTAGAGAAAGCGCTCTAGAATGACAATGATGAGCATTCATCTGCATATGCTTACACTAGTGTCTTTGCTAAACATTTTTATTTTTGATGCTCAACTTATCTTCTTGTAAATCTTCTTAATGCTCGTTTGTGAAGATTGTTGACCCAAAAACTAGAGAAGAAAAACAAGTAACAATTTCTATAGATGATGGAATTCGACTAGAGACATCATTGTCTGGTCTTGCAAAGCTCAAACCAGTATTTAAAAAGGACGGGAGCACAACTGCTGGTACCAAGCATTTCTTTTTTTTTTTTTTTTTTTTGTGGATTTGCTTAGGTATCAGGTTGTTCTCTGACTATGGATGTTCATTATGATGTTGTTATTGTAGACAATTCTAGTCAAGTGAGTGATGGTGCCGGAGCAATCCTCCTCATAAGGAGAGATGTGGCTATGCAGAAGGGGTTCCCCATACTTGGCGTATTCAGGTATAATACTCCCCCGTGAATATGTCAACAACTTCGATATGCACTTGGACAAAGTGATTCAACTAGCTAGGTTAACCAAGTCTTGTAGCTTGTTGATCTCATGTAGCTAAGCTTGTGTATTGCTCTTGACCATGCTAGAGAATTTCTGAATTAAGTGGGATGGCATTCATGCACAGTTGATAATGTCAAGAACCACTATTTTTTAGTTTACTTGATCTGATGATATAGCATATAGATTATGGTATATGGTAGTTAGTATTAGCCTGAAATGACCTTTGTCCGCAAACATATGATTGTGTTCACTCTTAACTTTATTTCAGCACTTGCACTAGAGGATAATAGCATAGCTTTCCTTTCATGCATTGACAAAAAATGGACTTCATATTTTTTTTGAAAAAAAGAATGTCAGGTCATCTAAGTGAAAAATGCACACCATCATTTATGATCTATAATATTTTTAAAAAAAATATTATGACAAATATCAAAGATTTCAGAGATCTCTTACTAATATATTATCAGATTATAAGGTAAACAGTTTTATGAGCAAGACACAATGGTTTGATTTTGACTTATGGTTAAGAATTATCATGTGCTGCTGAATTTAGAATGTGTTGCAAGTTGTGTTTATAATGATCAACAGTATAAATCCTTTAGTCAAAAGGCCAACCATATATGCACATCAGGTATAACATATCTAGTTACAAAGTACTTATCAATCTAAGAAAATAAATATTTTTTCTTTAATTTATTCTTCAGCCCGACCAAACAAGATAGCAAAGGGTTGCAACACTAATGCATATGAAAAGGCTCACAAGCAAAGAATAGAAGAAAATAAAAGGAGAATTGAGGTGACTGATTGTAAATTTGTCAAGTCTTACATTTCTTTCCTAATTATTAATTATAAGTTAAGGAGAATGATTCTTTAATCAATTATTTTAACCATAACCATTTTCTTCTCAAGGAATTGGAAATTTTGAAGATTTCAAATAGCTTGACAAAAGTCACAAATTCAGCAAAGAAGATCTCGGTATGACCCTAAGTTTTTGTTGCTTAATTCTTGGTCAAAAACAAACTATCCGCCTGATTTCTATTTTCCTCTCTCTCTCTATATATATATATTAAATTTTGCAGCAATAGCACATTTTAAAACAGAGATCGTCCAAGAGCAATATCGTATTGGAATCACGGCGCTCTTCTCATGTGGGTCATCAATCAAATAGTTACATAAAGAATGATGAGTCTCACTCGAAACATCACAATAATAGTGATATGGAAAATGATGATGAATCTCTAAGTGTTGAAGTAGAAGAGGAAGGAGGAGAAGAAGAAAATACATCAGGTATAATATAGTATTGGGTTTCTTATTTTGTTCTCTTCAGCTTATTGTTATACGGTTAGAATATAGGTTGGACAGGGAAACTAAGCACATAGATCTAGAAATACAAGGAAATAAGTCTTGTGATGCATGTTTTTCTGGAGCACGAGCAAATACAATGGGCCAGCATTGAAGGCCCTATCTGCAAATCTTGTTTTCCTTTTCAAATGGTGTAATTGTCCTTGAAAACAGTCTTTTCAACCAAAGTGCCCAGAGATGGCATCATATGCTAAAATTTGAAAAATCTGACCAGTAGTTCTTGGAATTGCTAATAAATTGTTCTAGGATATTAAATTTCCAGACCTTCTAGAGTAGACCTTGTTAGTTCATATACAATTCCAGAACACAAGTTAATCAAACTTTTGGGTTCACCCTGGCATCTTGTTATTGCGAAACTCCTACCCCCATTAGAGCCTGCTTTGTACCAAGGTGATGGTTATCTTATAAAGTTTCTCTAGTAGGTTTTTCAACTGGGCACATTTATTTCAAGAATGTTGCATCCAGCAAAGAGTTTTGATATTCAATTTTATGAAGTTGGTTTGAAAGTATGAAACAATTTGAGCTGTTGATTCTGTATGTTGATCTAGATGGATTCATTGCTACCTCTTATAGATGAGTATACATTAGAAATTGCTTGATTGTTATTTAGGAGGATGTCTTTTTATTTACTATTTCCCCAAGTGATAGTCAAATAGCTATCTTTCAAGTCTTTTCCTTTATCCTACACAGTATTTCCTGTTTTGTAATTAAAGATGTTCATCAGAGTACAACCCAAGAAGTCGCAGGTTTTTTCCTTTTTTGTTCAAATGTTAGTTACAGATCTCATTGAAATAGAACTGCAGGTTAGAGCTTTTGTTTCCTTGATCGAATAATAAACTTTTTGGTGATTCTTTGATTTTATATGCACAATTCATGATAGGTGGCAATGCTTGTCTTATTACATTAATCACTATTTGATGGATTAATGTTCCATTTTGATATGCCAACTCGATATATTTCATGCCAAGGTTCCTGATATCATTGAGATTGCACATGTCAAGGTATTTTAATAACTCATGTAGTGTTTAGATGACCAGTTTCAAATGTTTTGATGTCGAATTTTGATTTGTTACTGAGACTTAGGCTACTTCTTAATATTTTGAAAATCTTCATTTAAGGCTAGGAGCATCATCAGATTCCATTGTCTCGCCTTTCAAATTATGGGTCAAAAACAGTTCAGATGGGAAGTATATTTTTTGTAAATCCAGATCTGGCTATTAAGCCTCAACTATATAAAAAATTTTTCTCTCCATCTCTTTTTTGCCTAACATACGGAAACATAAATTTTCTACCATTTCTCTCATTTAAATATATGCTTTTCCTTTATCAATGATTTGCCAAACACTTCATAGCAGTATAACAACAGTTGTTTCTAATACTTATTCATTTATCTCCTATCCATTTCTACATATCCATGTCCATGCTGACCTAACTTTCATTTATGAAGCTTAGTCATCAAAATAGGATTCAAGTGTAATTGAACAAGTGTATATGGAAAGAATAAAAAACTATCACACAATTTATTGAATGGCAAACATATTTCAAATCAATTAAGTTTTCTAAGGGTCTGCTTGGTTGCAAGGAAATCTATGATAAATGAAAAGACAATCTGAATAACTATTGACATGGAATGAAAGTGATTAAAGCATGGAAAGTTTATAAAATACGATGGCTGGTTTTGTTTGGATTATGATGGCTGATTTGGTTTGATAATGTCTTTTATGGTGGCTGATTTTAAAACTTAGATTATGGTTAGTTTGACAAATTATTGATGAATGGCTATAGATAGTTTGCTGCTTCTTGATTGATTATAGTGTCATGTAGATATTTTTTTATATATTTTCTTATCAGTGCCTCCATCTACCTCCTTTTATTCTTTATTTTCAAGCATGGGGGAATAATTATAAAGAAACCAAAGATTGTAGGTTCTTTCGTTATTTTGAATATAAAAGTCGAAAGCCTGAAGTTAATATTTATTCTCGAGTCTTTTAAATAAAAGACTTCATTTTAATATTTGATTACTCAAGTTTGGTATGATATGCTTTATTGATGATTACATGTAGTCAATAAATCTATTTATCTTGGTATTAACTTATTTTTCTTTGCTATTTCATTTAGGTCGTACTTTTTAAATGAAGAAAGTATCAAAATGATCGGAATGCCGGACAATTGAGGAAGTTTCAAATTTGAACAATTAGAGATCCTTGTTCTTTTCTTTATTGGAATTAAGATTAAGATAATCTTTCATTGTTAGATGTTAGGATGAACAATATCTTTCATTATTAAATATTATAGATGAACAATATGTAATCTTTTGTTTTCTTATTTTATTTTCAATATTATGTAACTGACTTATGAACCAATGCTTGGATCATTTCAAATAAATGAAAGTAATCATGTTTTATGTGGGAGCAAATGTAATTTTAGTGGCAATTAAATTTTAGGTATGAAGAACTTTTTTGTGGCAATTGTATAGCATACAAATGGTTCAAAGTAACTCTTTCATGGCAATACTAATTGCTGCAAAATATAGAATTATGGTTTTAGCGGCAATTGTTGTAGTTACAAAAACTTAGATTTAGAGGCAATACTCACATGTTTTAACAGCATAAATATTTGCCAGTTTAAGGTTTGAAAATTTTTTTTTGGCAATTATAATTGTCATAATATATATTGTAACTTTTGGTTGGCTCACTTTATTACAGCATTAACAATTGCTGGCTTAAAATTTGAAAATCTTTTTCCAGCGATTGTAATTACCACAACAGGTGTTCCAACCCTTATCTGCCCAATGTCCTATTACGGCAAAAATAAATGCCACGATCATTTTCTGCCAAAAGCCCTGACTTTTTTCGACAACTAAAAGGCCTTTAACGACACTGCCATTAATCATCAGTAAAATCTTTCCCGACGCTACCTTAGGTGGCGGAATGCCTTTTACTGGTAAA
Organism: Elaeis guineensis; assembly: GCF_000442705.2. Classification (NCBI taxonomy): domain Eukaryota; kingdom Viridiplantae; phylum Streptophyta; class Magnoliopsida; order Arecales; family Arecaceae; genus Elaeis; species Elaeis guineensis. The sequence goes on along the minus strand of NC_026007.2, from coordinate 58,530,549 downwards.
CCCTTTAGCGACGGTTATAATCGCCGTTAAAGGCAAAAAAAACCGCCGTCGTTAAAGGCAAAAAAAAAACCGCCATCAAAATCTATTTCTGTTGTAGTGTTAATGAGGTGATTTCAAAAAGGTTGGCTTTTCCTCTGCTCCTTTTCTTTTGTTCTTTTTTATTTTTTCTTTTTCTTATTTTTTTGTTTTCTTCTCTTCTCTCTCTTCCTCTTTCTTTCTTATTTTTCTTTTTCTGTTTCTCTCTCTCTTTCTTTCTTCTTTAGCCGAACCCAAGATCTCCTGGGGGCTTCCTAAGGGACATAGGAGAGGTGGGGTTAGCTGTAATGTGGCCAGAGTGGCTGGTGGTGGTGGCGTAGTCGAAGTGTCGGTGGTGATGGTAGCTCGATCATGCACAGGGAGACCAAAAGAAGAGAAAAAAACAAAGACATTGCCCCTTGCTGCCATGGCAGTGGCACCCAAGTCCAAAGAAAAAGAAAAGGGAGAAGGGCTTACTAGAGATGGCAGCGGCGACGGCTTAGTCGGATGGGCGGATTCCGGTGGGTGGTGATGAAAAGCGAAAAAAAAAAGGCAATGGTGGCTTGACGAGAAAAAGATCAGTTGTAGGAGGATGGTGACACTCGACAAGGGTATGATGGCCGTCGGAGAAGAGAAAGAAGGAAAAGGGAGGTAGGGGAGGCTTCAGTGGTGGATTTGGCCAAGGGAAGTGGGGTTTAAGAAGAAGAGGGTGGGAAAGGGGATAAACTTAACCAATCTATGGATAAGACCGGCTGTTCGCCGATGTAACCCTCCCAAATAGACTTCGGCCACTCCCACCGATGCACAACTTTGATCCAGCCGCTCTCACAGCCTTATCTTCTTCCACAACTGAGGATCGGGCAGGAAATTAGGTTCCCCTATTTTGATTTCTTTTTTTTTTTGAAAGATTACAGTGAAGTCGGCAAGGCTTGCTAACTTCACTTCGAACCAGATCCAATTGGACTGGTTCTCACACCTACTTAATTATATTTTATGTTAGCAACTGAACTGTAAGAAAAAGCCTTGTGGAAATCTGAATCCCTGAAACAAAGTGCCAAGTAAGCCTGAGATTAAATTGTGATTTTGAGTCTTAAAACTATAATGCTTGATAGAAAGGTTGGCTCTAGATTAAGTTGGACATATGGCTGCAAGTGAGTTTAGTTTGGTCAGAATCTAGCTTGACCCAGACCCAACCTGAATTGGCTTCGGGATCCAGCTCATCAATCACCTAGGGTTGGAGGAAATTCATACAGCCAGGTTCCAATTTGGGATCCATGCCTGACACATAGGCCTTAACTTTTGAGTATGAGTGAAGTCTAACTTGCGTAGGGCAGCTATGGCTCTTAAGCTGCAAGCCCGGCTCGACACGACCCAAAACTGACTCATGAGCATACTCGGGTTGGATTCAACCGAAGAGAAGGCTCATTTTAAACCTTCAGCAGGAAGTTGAGAAACCGATCCAAAGGATTTAGTATTGTCGTTTCTTGTCTCAGAGATGTTTGGATTTTTACCTATTTTTGGTCCATGATAGTTTGAAGTCCTTACGATCCTTATTTTTTCTTTCAATGGCATTACTAATTTTAGACAACTTATCCACGTATAAAAGGACCTGTTGTATTTCTCCATCCCACACCCTCTCTCTTCTACCATCCGTATCTCTAAATCAACTTTTGGCCTTCTCCATGGGTGGTGTTGGTACAAAAATCCACTTACGCCGGAGAAGCTGGAGTCGCGGTCGCCGTCGGGACCTGCAAAAGAAGTCTAAACCGGAGGTGGGGTTGCTCCGGCAAGATCCTCCGACGCTCAAGTCAGTTCTCTGCCTCAACAAGAATGGAGTGCTCGAACGAAAATTTTAGCAGAGTTTCTAGGTAAAAACGAGAGCTTATAGAATAACATATCTGGGGTTCCCCTTTTTATAGGCGGAGGGGACAACAAACTGATGGTGATGCCTGTAACCGTCTAGCAGGGGGCCGCCCATAGTCAGAAAAAATTTGTTGCGGAGAGTAGTGGGGTGGACCCATGGCTATTATCGGGGTGTGCCATGTGGAGTCTGCCACGAGGAGCGGAGCGGCGTCCGTTGTCGCGACTTGTCAGAGGATAGAAGAATCGCGCGGTATCCGTCGCAGGAAGTGAAGCAGGACCGTGGCCATTATTACGGCCTGCCAGGGAGTGATGGAGCCGCATGGAATCCATCGCAGGAGATGGAGCAGGATCGTGGAGTGATGGAGCCGTGTGGAATCTGCCGCAGAGAATGGAGCAGAAACGCGGCTGTTACTGCGGCGCGCCAGGAGGTGAAGGTCTGCCGACTGAAGTCCGGCTGGAGTGTCTGGCGGAGAGAGGTAGTTAGTCATCTATCCGAGAGGAGCTCGGAATCCGGCTTTCGCAGGAGTTCGGATGGAGTCTTCCTTCAGTCACAGTCGGGGGTGGAGTCCGGCTCCCGTAGAGGTCTGGACGGAGTTTCCTTGCTATTGGAGTCATGGGCGGAGTCCGGCTCCCTTAGGAGTCCGGACGCAGCTCACCGGCAGTTGAAATCGAGGACGAGGCCCGGCTCCCGTAGGAGTCCAGACGGAGCCTACTTGCAGTCGGAGTCGCGGGCGGAGTCTGGCTCCCGTAGGAGTCCGGGCGAAGTCTGCCTGCAGCCGTTGGAGTTGAGGACGGAGCCCGGCTCCCGTAGGAATCCGGACGGAGTCTTCCCGCAATTAAAGTCAGGGGCGAAGTCCGGCTCCCGTAGGAGTCCGGACGGAGCTTACCAGCAGTTGAAGTTGGGGACAGAGCCCGGCTCCCGCAGGAGTCCGGGCGGAGCTTACCAGCAGTTGGAGTTGTGGACGAAGCCCGGCTCCCGTAGGAGTCCGGGCGGAGTCTTCCTGCAATTAAAGTCAGGTGCGAAGTCCGACTCCCATAGGAGTCCGGACGGAGCTTACCAGCAATTGAAGTTGGTGACGGAGCCCGGCTCCCATAGGAGTCCGGACGGAGTCTTCCTTGCGGTTGAAGTTGGGGACGGAGTCCGGCTCCCGTAGGAGTCCGGGCAGAGCTTACCAGCAGTTGGAGTTATGGACGGAGCCCGGCTCCCGTAGGAGTCCGGGTGGAGTCTTCCTGCAATTAAAGTCAGGTGTGAAGTCCAGCTCCCGTAGGAGTCCGGACGGAGCTTACCAGCAGTTGAAGTTGGTGACGAAGCCCGGCTCCCGTAGGAGTCCGGGTGGAGTCTTCCTTGCGGTTGAAGTTGGGGACGGAGCCCGGCTCTCGTAGGAGTCCGAGCGGAGTCTACTTGCAGTTGAAGTTGGGGGACGGGGCCCGGCTCCCGTAGGAGTCCGGGCGGAGTCTTCCTTGCGGTTGAAGTCAGGGACGGAGCCCGGCTCCCGTAGGAGTCCGGGCGGAGTCTACTTGCAGTTGAAGTCGGGGACGGAGCCCGGCTCCCGTAGGAGCCCGGGCGGAGTCTACTTGCAGCTGTTGGAGTCGAGGACGGAGCCCGGCTCCCGTAGGAATCCGGGCGGAGTCTTCTTGCAATTAAAGTCAGGGGCGAAGTCCGGCTCCCATAGGAGTCCGGACGGAGCTTACCAGCAGTTGAAGTTGGGGACGGAGCCCGGCTCCCGTAGGAGTCCGGGCAGAGCTTACCAGCAGTTGGAGTTGTGGACGGAGCCCGGCTCCAATAGGAGTCCGGGCGGAGTCTTCCTACAATTAAAGTCAGGGGTGAAGTCCGGCTCCCGTAGGAGTCCGGACGGAGCTTACCAGCAGTTGAAGTTGGGGACGGAGCCCGGCTCTCGTAGGAGTTCGGGCGGAGCTTACCAGCAGTTGGAGTTGTGGACGGAGCCCGGCTCCCGTAGGAGTCCGGGCGGAGTCTTCCTGCAATTAAAGTCAGGTGCGAAGTCCGGCTCCCGTAGGAGTCCGGACGGAGCTTACCAGCAGTTGAAGTTGGTGACGGAGCCCGGCTCCCGTAGGAGTTCGGGCGGAGTCTTCCTTGCGGTTGAAGTTGGGGACGGAGCCTGGCTCCCGTAGGAGTCCGGGCGGAGCTTACCAGCAGTTGGAGTTGTGGACGGAGCCCGGCTCTCGTAGGAGTCCGGGCGGAGGCTTCCTGCAATTAAAGTCAGGTGCGAAGTCCAGCTCCCGTAGGAGTCCGGACGGAGCTTACCAGCAGTTGAAGTTGGTGACGGAGCCTGGCTCCCGTAGGAGTCCGGGCGGAGTCTACTTGCAGTTGAAGTCGGGGACGGAGCCCGACTCCCGTAGGAGTCCGGGCGGAGTCTTCCTTGCGGTTGAAGTCGGGGACGGAGCCCGGCTCCCGTAGGAGTCCGGGCGGAGTCTACTTGCAGTTGAAGTCGTGGGCGGAGTCCGGCTCCCGTAGGAGTCCGGGCGAAGTCTGTCTGCAGCTATTGGAGTCGAGGACGGAGCCCGGCTCCCGTAGGAATCCGGGCGGAGTCCACCAGTAGTCGAAAGTCGGAGGAGATCTGCAAGGGTCAATCCCGCTGAGAACTTCGGCTGAGGGTATTTTATACCCAACACCAGTCCCCCTACTTCCGAGTTTGAATTTCGAATGAAGTACAGAGAGATTGGCATAGCCGAAGTTGTCCCCTCGAATCCTGCGCACGACCGCCCCCAGATATTTTGGCATTAAATGCACGCGTGTTGGAGTCTTTTCGCATCGGGGCGATACGAAGGGACCCTTCGAAATTTCCGTTGGTACGCTGGCCCAGGTACGGCGCAGTAATGGCTCTGTCAGCCGTCAGCCGCTTTTAGCCGCCTGCCATGGCGAGTGGGACACGTGTCGAGCGCGAGCCGGTCTGGGGGGATTCGCGATCATTATGGCGCCGGATCCCAGGGTCTATTTAAACCCATCCCTCCGCCTTTAGGGGCCACATTCCGTTCGAGAGTTCTATCGGTATCCGCACTTGCTTCGAGAGTCCCAATTCTCTTGGCGTCTTCTTGGGCCATAGGCGTCCTTCGAGTCGTCCCTGTCCTCGCCCCTTCGCGTCCTTCAGAGCGATCTAGGTTAGTCCCAGAATCTTCGCTCTTCTCTCTGCCGCTTAGGGGCCTTTTCTTCGCCATTTTCTTCTGTCGCCTTCCTCTGAGTTGGTCTCCTGTGACCTCTCGTCCTTTGTCCTGTCTATTTTCTTCGGGATCTTTAGAGTCTTCATTCGAAGTTATTTGAAATATCTTCCGGCTCTTCCGCTTCCAGCGGTTTCGGGAGTTCTTCCGCCTCAACCCCCCAGGTTCCTCGTTCTATAGATGAACCCGTATCTGGGGCTGGGCTTCACCCGGTTTTTGCGCCGGGTGCCATTCCATGCTCCCTGACTCCGGATGAACTCCTTCTGATAAGGGTTCAGTATGGAGTTCCTCCGGAGTACGACCTGGAGCTGTCTGGCCCCTCCGACCGGGCTAGCACTCTCCCACCCGGTCGTTTTTGCCTGTATCAGGAGGCGTTCCGTGCCGGGCTCCGGCTTCCGCTTCCGCCCTTTGTTGTCGCCCTCTTCCGCTTCTTAGATATCTCTTTGGCTTCAGTTGCTCCGAATTCTTTTAGGTTTTTGATAGGGTTTCTCTCCCTTTGCCACGTAGTCGAGGTCCAGCCGTCCCTCTCTCTGTTTAGGCATTTCTATACTTTCAAGCGTCATCCTTCGGCGAAGGACTGGTGGTATTTCTCCCCTTAGTTCGGCAAGAAGGGGTTGCTGAAAGGTGCCCCCTCTTCAATCTACAACTGGAAGGAGAAATACCTCTTCGTCCACTGCCCGACCCTGAGGCTGGGCCTGCCCCCTTGGGGCTCTCTGAGGGATTCTGTCCGCCGGGTCCCTAGCCTGGGGGAGGACGACCTCCAGGCTGCCCAGAAGATTCTTGACTACTCCGCTCCTTCCCTTCCCAACCTTCTGAGGGAGCAATTTTTGTTCAACATCGGCCTGAGCCCCCAGGATCCTGCGAGTACTCCATCTTTTCCTTTCTCTTCTCTTCTTCCGTCCTTCTTCTTTTTCTTCTCTTTTCTCTTTTTTCTTCTCTTTCTTTTTTCTTTTCTCTCTTTTTTTTTTTTTTTTTTTTGCGTGCTACTCCTTCCTTTTTCACCCCATTATTGACTTCTGATTTTTGATTGATTGATTTTTTTTTTTTAAGGAATGGACGCCGAAGCAGCACGGATGCTTGCCAGGGGCCTCAAGGCCCACAAAAGAAAGGGTACCGCGGCCTCCAGATCAGCAAAGAGGGCCAGGGTGGAGGAGACGAGCTTGGCCGCACCTGTCCAGGCGGCTCCAGCGATCGACGTTCCTTCGGACGTCGAACCAACGGCCCCCCGGGCCTCTTCAAGGAGTCCGCCGACTGGGGCCCCCGTTCTGGGGGTCCGCTCCACGGAGGCGCCCATAGTCGAGAGGGGAAGGAGAAGGAAGTCGGTGGCCTGTAGGGTGAGTGGCCGTCGGGCCGCCGCTGACGAGTCCCTCAGCTCCGAAGAAGAGCCGGAGAACCCCTTCAATGACAGGGACCTGATCAAGCGGTTGATCGACGGCTGCATTCTGCCTGAGGTCGTCGAGAGGATCGATCGCGCCGATCCCGAGTAGCGGGTTTGGGACTCCCTGGGGTCCTTTCTCGAGGTAAACAAATCTTCGTTTAATTGGTTTTTCGACCCCTGTTCTGATCCCCTAGCCGTCCTTACAGATTGGGCACCAACTCCTCGCCAACATCAAGGCGACGAACCGGGCGAGGAGGGACGCCATTCAGGCGGAGGAGCATCGCCGGGCCGAAGTCGCCCGCCTCAAGGAAAAGGCCGCTGAAGTAGTTGCCCTCCAAGAGGCCCTGGAGAAAGAGAAGCAGGCCCGGGAGGAGGAGAAACAGACCTTGGAGGAGACGGTGAGAACGGCGGAGGCCGGGGTCGCCAATTTGACGGAGTAGATTCCAGTCTTGGTCTCGGAGGCTAGGGGTCTTGCGGTAGAAGAGTTCAAGGCCTCCGCGGAGATGAGAGACCTGAACGTCCGGTTTGGCCAGGAAGCCTTCATCAAGGGGTTCGAGCTCTGCCAGGAGAAGGTGGCCAGGAAATTTCCCGAGCTCGACCTCAGCTTCTTGGGCGAGGAGTCTGAAGATGAGGTCGGGCCTTCTCCTGCCGCTACTGCTGCCACAGCCCCCCTTCCAGGGACACCGAGCTCCCCAACTCCTGCTTCTGAGGTCTGAGACCTCCGACCTTGTAGCTTTCTTTTACTGCAATTTTTTCCTTTCTTTTTGTCTTCAAGAATCATTCAATCAATAAAGTTGAATTTCTCACCGTGGATGGCTTCTCTTCTCCCCCTTCCCCCTTTTTTATTTTTCTTTCTGCAATGAGACGTGCCTTGACGCTTCTGTCTCTTGATAGCAGTGTCCTGCCAAGGCACTTCCCCTGCCCCAGGGGATCTCGCTAAAGTCCACGATCCAGCGGCTGAAGAAGGAGGTTCTTCATGCGACGAAAAGGTCGAAGAAGATGGAAGGCGAGCTTCGTAGGTTAAGGGAGGGTTACTCTGAAGCCACCTCGGAGGCCACCCGCTTTCGAAATCTCCACGTGAAGGGGATCATGGAGTATAGCCGGAGGAAGGCGGACTTCGCGAAGGAGCTTGAGGAACACAAGAAGAGTGCCAGCGATCGAATTTGGGCTCAAGCTGCCAAGATCAGCTCTCTCAGGGTGGAACTGTCAGCTGCGCAGGAGAGGATTGGCCAACTGGAAGGGAGTTTGTCCCGGCTCTTGGCTCGGGCCGACGGCGATCGGGAGTGGTCGAAGGTCTCCGACCTTTAGCAGCAGCTTCAGGACGTCGAGGTGAGCTACGACGTGCATCGGGCCGGTTGGCGCAGGCAGGTGGATGAATATAAAGGGAGACTCAGGGTGGCAGCCGACGAAGTCGCCTGTCTTCAGAGGCAGCTGGCTGACAGGACTCAGCTTACTTCTGCTCGGGATTCTAATGAACTCCAGTCCCTAAGAGGAACCGTCGAAGGGCTTTCTGTCGCCCTCGGGGAAAGGACGGCTGAGCTGCAGCAATTGAAGATCCAACTGGCATACGAGCAGCAGGCCGTCACGGATGCGGAGGCGGAATCTGAGGTCCTGAGAAAGAGGCATCGAGAGGCGGAGACCGAAAGCCAGCGACTTCGTCGGGCGCTCCAGGACGCGCTGCTGAAAAAGAGAGAGCTAGAAGAAGAAGTTGAGAATCTGAGGCAATCCTGGATAAGGGGTGGAGTAGATAATTCTAGGTCGGAAGGAGCAGAGCTTCCCTAGGGCTCTTCTTGGCCTTCTGTCTTTTCATGTATACATTTTCCCTTTTGTTGTTTTGTCTCGCTTTTGTCGTTTTGCTTTTCTTCCTTTGGCCTTCTGGGCTTCGTGATGTATATTTCGCAAATGGAATGAAAAGAGAATTTTGTGTTACCTCGTCCGCATATTGTATTAAATTATCGTCCGTCGAACTTCTCTTGTCGTTCGACTTGTCCGACGTTGACGTCGTTTGGAGGTGCCCAGTCATCGATACGCTGGTTTGCTTTCCTCGTCGTTCATGGCCGTAGGCTCGAGCTTGGTGGTCCGAACTCCGCGTTACCTCGGAGGCGTTGCTGTTTTCTTGACCTGTGTCGAGAGCCTTCTTAGAGGCCGGGGGTGTTTGGTAGGAACTTTCCGTCTTTGTTGAGACGAGGTTCCTTAGATCTTTGGTGTGGTTTGTCCTTCATCTGTTTCCGACGTAGTTCGTCACTTTTTCTTTTTAATTTTCCTCCTCTTTTCGGAGTGAGGGCCCTCCCCTTGCTTTTTGCGGGGTTGCGTAGAAGTGTGAAGGTGCCGCTGAGGGGCCTTTCCCCTTCATCCGATCTTGTTGGGCGGTCGGGTTTCGTCACCGTCAGGACGAGGTTCTCCTTCCGTTCCTGACGTAGTCGATTTCAGCTTAGGTTAGGACGAGGTTCTCCTCCTGTTCCCAACAGGACCGCGGGGGCACATAAGGGCCATCGCAATGGTCTCTCCCCCCATCCGGTCTAAAAGAATCGGGTCTTCGACTTTGCTCATGTCAGGACGAGGTTCTCCTCCTGTTCCTGACATGGCTGTGGGGGCGCATTAGGGCGTTGTAAGGCCTCTCCCCCCATTCGGTCTAAAAGAACCGGGCCTTTGACTTTGCTCATGTCAGGACGAGGTTCTCCTCCTGTTCCTGACATGGCTGTGGGGGCGCATTCGGATGTTGTAAGGCCTCTCCCCCCATCCGGTCTAAAAGAATCGGGCCTTTGACTTTGCTCATGCCAGGACGAGGTTCTCCTCCTGTTCCTGACATGGCTGTGGGGGCGCATTAGGGCGTTGTAAGGCCTCTCCTCCCATCCGGTCTAAAAGAATCGGGCCTTCGACTTTGCTCATGCCAGGACGAGGTTCTTCTCCTGTTCCTGACATGGCTGTGGGGGCGCATTAGGGCGATGTAAGGCCTCTCCCCCCATCCGGTTTAAAAGAATCGGGCCTTCGACTTTGCTCATGCCAGGACGAGGTTCTCCTCCTGTTCCTGACATGGCTGTTGGGGCGCATTAGGGCGTTGTAAGGCCTCTCCCCCCATCCGGTCTAAAAGAATCGGGCCTTCGATCTTGCTCATGCCAGGACGAGATTCTCCTCCTATTCCTAACATGGCTGTGGGGGCGCATTAGGGCGTTGTAAGGCCTCTCCCCCCATCCGGTCTAAAAGAATCGGGCCTTCGACCTTGCTCATGCCAGGACGAGGTTCTCCTCCTGTTCCTGACATGGCTGTGGGGGCGCATTCGGGCGTTGTAAGGCCTCTCCCCCAATCCGATCTCAAGATAATCGGACTTTCATTTTATTTATGTTAGGATGAGGTTCTCCTCCCGTTTCTAACATAACCTTATTTTAATTGTTTGAAGGGGTTATCCCCGGTCGTAACAAATCCATGCCAAATGGGAGGAACATGCAAAGTCGAAAGGAATTTAGATTCAGGGCAAGGTCGTAAGCGATACATTTACAGGTTTTCCGAGTTCCATGGTCGTGGAAGGTCTGCTCCTCCTTGAGGCCCTCCGGTGATGGAGTCGATGGTCCCAATTGGAGGCCGATCTCTGGGCTGCTCCTCCCTCCTTGGCGGTTCAGGTTGCGGTAGGGCCCTTGGCCGATCTTCTCTACCCTCAGGCCGGCGTCGGATGAACCTGTCGAGTCGACCTCGCCGGATGAGCTCCTCGATCTCGTCTCGGAGCTAGATGCATTCCTCCGTGTCGTGGCCGTAGTCATGGTGGTAGAGACAGAACTTGTTGGGGTTGCGCTTCCCGGGGTGTGTGCGCATCCTCTCTGGCTTAGGGAGCTGCTCCCTGACCTCCATCAGTACCTGGGTCTTCGAGGCATTGAGGGGGGCATAGTTGCGGAATCTTTTCGGTGGAGAACCCCGCCGAACCCAGCGATCCGGACTTCTCTGCCTATGTACCCGGGGCGGAGTATGGGCACGCTTGTGCCCAGGAGGGGATCGAGAATGCGGCCGAGCTTCTCTCGACCTTTTTTCGACTGCGGGCTTACTCGAGTCTTCCGCCTGTCGCTCTCTCGCGGTCTCCTCATCCTTCATTTTGAAGGCTTCTTCCGCTCGGGCATACCCTTCAGCCCGAGCCAACAAATCAGCAAAATCCCTGGGGTACTTCTTCTCCAAGGAGAACAAAAGATCATTCTTCTGAAGGCCGCCCTTCAGAGCGGCCATTGCTACCGATTGGTCCAAATTCCGGACCTCCAGCGCTGCGACATTGAAGCGGTTGATGTAGGCCCGAATGGACTCCCCCTCCCTCTGCTTGATATTCATGAGGGACTCCGAGCCCTTCCGAGGGCGCCGGCTGCTGACAAAATGGGCCATGAATTGGTGGCTCATTTGATCGAAGGAAAAGATGGTACCCGGCTTCAGCGCCGAGTACCAGTTTCTCGCCGCTCCCTTCAAGGTGGATGGGAAGGCCCGGCACAAGATGGCGTCGGGTGCGCCATGAAGCAGCATCATCGTCCGGAAGGCTTCCAGATGATCGACCGGGTCCGAAGTCCCGTCGTAGCTTTCGAACTGGGGGAGTTTGAAGTTTGGCGGGATCGGTTCCTGCATGATCATTTGAGAAAAGGGGGGGTCAGTGCAAATATCCTCACCATAAGCAGGGGGAGCGTGGAGGAGTTCTTCGATTCGCCGATTCATTTCCTGGAGCCTCCGGTCCAGAAAATCCTCTCGACTTCGGGTCTCGAGGGTCCTCTGGCAGAATGGGGGCAGGGTTCTTCCAGGGGTAGTGTTATGATCCGATTGAGGGCTCTCCACCCTCGGGTTCGTCTTCCCGGGAAAGACGGGGCGGCTGGCCCAAGTGGCCCGTCCCACTGTTGGATTCTAGCGTTCCGGTGACACCCTTTCCAGGCGCACTGATGCTTGCGGCTGCTGCTACTGCTGCATTGCCTGTACGGCCTCAGTGAGGCCTCTGACCTGCTGCGCCAGCAGATCAAATTGCTCCGCGCCGACCGCCGTCACCGGAGGAGGAGGCTGAAAAACTGGAGGTGAGGCCGGAGCCTGAGATCTGGCCGCGAAGGCTGTGGATCGTCGTGTGGACGCCTTGTGGGGAGGCATCGGGCCAAGACCAAGTAAAGGAAGGAGGAGAGGATGCCGGAAAAGACATCCGGGGGCGGTCCCGTTGAGCGCCCCTTTAAGAACAAGGGTACTGCGAAGACACAGGGCCCTTCCTCTAGCGCCAATCCTGTTGGTGCAAAAATCCGCTTATGCCGGAGAAGCTGGAGTCGCAGTCGCTGCCGGGACCTGCAAAAGAAGTCTAAACCGGAGGTGGGGTTGCTCCAGCAAGACCCTCCGACGCTCAAGTCAGTTCTCTGCCTCAACAAGAATGGAGTGCTCGAACAAAAATTTTAGTAGAGTTTCTAGGTAAAAATGAAAGCTTATAGAATAACGTATCTGGGGTTCCCTCTTTTATAGGCGGAGGGGGTAACAAACTGATGGTGATGCCTGTAATCGTCTGGCAGTGGGCCGCCCATAGTCAGGAAAAGTTTGTTGCGGAGAGTAGTGGGGTGGATCCGTGGCTACTACCGGGGTGTGCCACGTGGAGTCTGCCAAGAGGAGCGGAGCGGCGTCCGTTGTCGCGACTTGCCAGAGGATAGAAGAATCGCACGGTATCCGTCGCAGGAAGTGGAGCAGGACCGTGGCCATTATTACGGCCTGCCAGGGAGTGATGGAGCCGCGTGGAATCCGTCGCAGGAGGTGGAGCAGGGTCGTGGAGTGATGGAGCCGCGTGGAATCTGCCGCAGGAAATGGAGCAGAATCGCGGCTGTTACTGCGGCGCGCCAGGGGGTGAAGGTCTGCCGGTTGAAGTCCGGTTGGAGTGTCTGGCGGAGAGAGGTAGTTAGCCATCTGTCCGAGAGGAGCTCGGAATCCGACTTTCGCAGGAGTTCGGATGGAGTCTTCCTTCAGTCACAGCCGGGGGTGGAGTCCGGCTCCCGTAGGGGTCTGGGCGGAGTTTCCTTGCTGTTGGAGTCGTGGGCGGAGTCCGGACGCAGCTCACCGGCAGTTGAAATCGAGGACGAGGTCTGGCTCCCGTAGGAGTCCGGGCGAAGTCTGCCTGCAGCCGTTGGAGTTGAGGACGGAGCCCGGCTCCCGTAGGAATCCGGGTGGAGTCTTCCCGCAATTAAAGTCAGGGGCGAAGTCCGGCTCCCGTAGGAGTCCGGACGGAGCTTACCAGCAGTTGAAGTTGGGGATGGAGCCCGGCTCCCGTAGGAGTCCGGGCGGAGCTTACCAGCAGTTGGAGTTGTGGACGGAGCCCGGCTCCCGTAGGAGTCCGGGCGGAGTCTTCCTGCAATTAAAGTCAGGTGCGAAGTCCGGCTCCCGTAGGAGTCCGGACGGAGCTTACCAGCAGTTGAAGTTGGTGACGGAGCCCGGCTCCCGTAGGAGTCCGGGCGGAGTCTTCCTTGCGGTTGAAGTTGGGGACGGAGCCTGGCTCCCGTAGGAGTCCGCACGGAGCTTACCAGCAGTTGGAGTTGTGGACGGAGCCCGGCTCCCGTAGGAGTCCGGGTAGAGTCTTCCTGCAATTAAAGTCAGGTGCGAAGTCCAGCTCCCGTAGGAGTCCGGACGGAGCTTACCAGCAGTTGAAGTTTGTGACGGAGCCCGGCTCCCGTAGGAGTCCGGGCGGAGTCTTCCTTGCGGTTGAAGTTGGGGACGGAGCCCGGCTCCCGTAGGAGTCCGGACGGAGTCTACTTGCAGTTGAAGTTGGGGGACGGGGCCCGGCTCCCGTAGGAGTCCGGGCGGAGTCTTCCTTGCGGTTGAAGTCGGGGATGGAGCCCGGCTCCCGTAGGAGTCCGGGTGGAGTCTACTTGCAGTTGAAGTCGGGGACGGAGCCCGGACAGAGTCTACTTGCAGCTGTTGGAGTCGAGGACGGAGCCCGGCTCCCATAGGAATCCGGGCGGAGTCTTCCTGCAATTAAAGTCAGGGGCGAAGTCCGGCTCCCGTAGGAGTCCGGACGGAGCTTACCAGCAGTTGAAGTTGGGGACGGAGCCCGGCTCCCGTAGGAGTCCGGGCGGAGCTTACCAGCAGTTGGAGTTGTGGACGGAGCCCGGCTCCCGTAGGAGTCCGGGCGGAGTCTTCCTGCAATTAAAGTCAGGGACGAAGTCCGGCTCCCGTAGGAGTCCGGACGGAGCTTACCGGCAGTTGAAGTTGGGGACGGAACCCGGCTCCCGTAGGAGTCCGGGCGGAGCTTACCAGCAGTTGGAGTTGTGGACGAAGCCCGGCTCCCGTAGGAGTCCGGGCGGAGTCTTCCTGCAATTAAAGTCAGGTGCGAAGTCCGGCTCCCATAGGAGTCCGGACGGAGCTTACCAGCAGTTGAAGTTGGTGACGGAGCCCGGCTCCCGTAGGAGTCCGGGCGGAGTCTTCCTTGCGGTTGAAGTTGGGGACGGAGTCCGGCTCCCGTAGGAGTCCGGGCGGAGCTTACCAGCAGTTGGAGTTGTGGACGGAGCCCGGCTCCCGTAGGAGTCCGGACGGAGGCTTCCGGCAATTAAAGTCAGGTGCGAAGTCCAGCTCCCGTAGGAGTCCGGACGGAGCTTACCAGCAGTTGAAGTTGGTGATGGAGCCCGGCTCCCATAGGAGTCCGGGCGGAGTCTACTTGCAATTGAAGTCGGGGACGGAGCCTGGCTCCCGTAGGAGTTCGGGCAGAGTCTTCCTTGCGGTTGAAGTCGGGGACGGAGCCCGGCTCCCGTAGGAGTCCGGGCGGAGTCTACTTGCAGTTGAAGTCGTGGGCGGAGTCCGGCTCCCGTAGGAGTCCGGGCGAAGTCTGTCTGCAGCTGTTGGAGTCGAGGATGGAGCCCGGCTCCCGTAGGAATCCGGACGGAGTCCACCAGTAGTCGAAAGTCGGAGGGGACCTGCAAGGGTCAATCCCGCTGAGAACTTCGGCTGAGGGTATTTTATACCCACCAGGTGGTAAGGCCATGGGAGTCCCATTTTGTTTCCTTTCTATTTTACTCTTCTCCAGCTTCTCTTTGGGTCCAGGGAACATGGCGACTGTGTCCGTGAAGGCAGTGACCAAAATTGCCAAAACAGATATCAACTTCATCTGTGCAACCATAGACTGGTGGCCCAAGGAGAAGTGCAACTATAACATGAGCCCTTGGTACAATTCCTCCATCATTAACTTGGTATGTCTCTCCTCTACTTATCTTGGCCATCCAAGTTTGTCTTTTTCCATGCATGACATTGCTCTGGTTTTGTGTCTGATGGATTAGTCTACTGTCTCATGTTCTTGTTTTTGTACATGCTAGCATACATTGTCCTTGCCACAATTTTGCCATTGTGTTAATTTATCGCTGGCTTTATGTTCTTAGCATGCATGGTTACGTGCATGCATGATGAGTTTGCTTGCTCATGCAGCATGGTCGATCTTTCTTGTACGTGGACATGTGCAATACTATACATATGTCTTAACAAATTCATGCACCCATCATGCATGAAAAGATCCAAGGTATTAAGATGAATGCAAGAAAGAAAGGGCGAACAACTATAAAAACATAGTCCTTGGTGTTGCATTTTTGGGCGTTCTTTGCAATAAGATCACCAGGACATATAGAAGGATTTATTAAATATAATAAAAAAATAGCAGTTAGGAGTATTATATAGCATTATTACGTACTGTAATATTAAGCTGAACTTTGGCTGTATTATCTTGCAGGACTTGAACAACACTATTCTTTTTAATGCCGTTAAAGGTAAATTGTTTTATGCATGGCATTTTCCGTTCATTTTTCAGACTTACATAACTAAGCAATTTTCTTGGATTCCCTCCCCCCCCGGCCAAAAAAAAAATGGCAATTATGTTTCGTGTTGCAGCTTTCAAGTGTTTGAGGATTAGGCTTGGAGGGACACTGCAAGACCGAGTGGTGTATAAAGTAGGAAGAAAACCTGTCAAGTGTGAAAACTTCAAACTTGATCAAAATGAGCTCCTTGGCTTCACCACGGGCTGCCTCAACAAGTCTAGATGGGATGAACTCAATGCATTCTTCAATAAAACTGGGTATTAAATTTTAAGTACATTTGAAATTTGATGACAAATCTTGCGCTTTCGAAAGATCTCCACCAGTACAATTCCACTTTTTGTGATGTCAGTAAACAACATTAATTGATATGTTTTTTCTTGAACAATCACGATCTTGAAACTTTGCTGAGATCTTGTTGTCGATCATTTGATGGATGCAGAGCTATAATAACGTTCGGACTGAATGCACTTAATGGAAGGAAAAAAGCCCCAGAGGGTAACCTCTACATTGGCGACTGGGACAGCACTAATGCTCGTAAATTCATCCGATACACTGTCAAGAAGAATTATAAGATTGAAGCTTGGGAATTTGGTACTCAACTACATCATGAAATTTTTTATTCAAAAGTTTCATATCTTCTATAATTTTTCCTGATATTCCTGCTTCAATTCTTGATAGGAAATGAGGTCTCTGGGCGAGGAATCGGTGCAAGTGTGGATGCTAAGCAGTATGGCAAGGATTTGATTGCCTTGAAAAAACTGATCAATCGTTTATACAGGAATTCCAGTACTCAACAGAAGCTATTGGCCCCTGGTGGCTTTTTTGAGGCACAATGGTATGCTGAAATGCTTCAGACATCCGGATCTGGTGTTGTTGATGCTGTTACTCATCATATCTACAACCTTGGTGCAGGTCGCTTGGATTGAATGTCTTTGTTTAGACTTGGATTTATATTCATGAAATGCATTCAAGTGCAATTCAATCACTTCGAAATTTTACAACACAATTAATCAGATTAGGAGAATATAACCTTCTTCGAATTTCCTGTGTTCAGGTGTTGATAAAGAGCTAATCCATAAGATTCAAAACCCCTATTATTCGTCTCGAATAGTGCAGACATATAATGATATTCTGACCGTAATCAAGGATTCCAGCTCATGGAGTTCTACTTGGGTTGGTGAAGCAGGCGGTGCTTACAACAGTGGAGGCAAAGATGTGTCAAATACTTTTGCAAATAGTTTCTGGTGAAGCAATTTGATCATCACCTTAAGCTGTCTAATGCTTAAACATATAACAAACTCATGTGAATGCCTTGTTTGGTTTAACTGTTTTTTTAATGCATCTTCTCTCCTTCTATATAAAAGATATTGTTTTGATTCATATTTTAAGACTACATCGTATTCCACACTCTTCAAGCAGCTCGAGTTCTCCATTTTCTTCTAAAATAATAATTAAGTTGTCGGATCTCACTTTTTCTTGTTGGCTTCGTAGAATGTTCTCTCCATTCTTTATACTAATTCATAATTTGCAGTTATAATTATGTTATAATTCGGTTCTTTGTCCCTTGCTCCTACCATAAATTTGAACCTGTTATGTGGCTTTCTGTTAAACCTATTGAGAAAAAGATTCTGATGAGAAGCTAACAGATGGAGTTTTTGCTGGCTGGATCAGGTACTTAGATCAGCTTGGTATGGTAAGCACATTTAAGCACAAGGTCTTCTGCCGGCAAGCTTTAATTGGAGGAAACTATGCTCTCCTTGACACCACCACATTCATCCCCAACCCAGACTTCTATAGGTCGGCTTTCAATAAGTTGGAATGCAGTCATCAATACAAATCCTGCTCAAATGTCTAAATGCTGATGAGTTTTTATCTCCCCTTCACTTCTTGCTTCCTTTCTTCCATCAGTGCTCTGTTGTGGCATCGATTAATGGGACCTGGTGTTCTTCATGCCACTCACGACAGCTCGCCATTCCTTCGATCCTATGCTCATTGCTCCAGAGAAAGGGTAAGCCTAAAAATTTGATACATTTCATCGACTTCTGTTTTCTATATCAACTCTATATTGCTCATGCCTTCAATTTTCATGGACAGCCTGGGATTACTGTATTGCTGATCAACCTATCAAATTCGGCATCCTTCGATGTCACAGTTTCCAGTGACCTGAACCTGTATCCAAATTCACTGGCTCAATCACTTGCGTCAGTAACGGCAACAGGACACAGGGAAGAGTACCATCTGACTTCTCAACGAGAATCGAGGCGGCGGAGGACCGCCGGCGACCGACGGCGGGCGGCAGCGGCGCGGCCGCAGGCGGCGGCGCGCGGGACGCGCGTCCCAGGCCCGCGCGGGACGCGGGACCCAGGCCCGCGCGGGACGCGCGACCCAGGCCCAGGCCCGCGCGGGACGCGCGTCCCAGGCCCAGGCCCGCGCGGGACGCGCGACCCAGCGGCCTGCTGGCCCATCCCCGGTCCACCGTGGACCGGAGCGCGATCGGAGGGCCCAGGTGATTCCCGGTCTTGATCCGACGGTCAGGAGGGTTTCTTGGCTTTGTTAAGGAGTCATAATCCCTTTCTAATCATGCTTTAACCTTTGTTTAAGCCTTTAAAAGGCCTGTGACGAAACAGAGGGTTGTGAGGTTCGGTTTCTCGCCGCCGTACGAACCAGTGGAGAGAGAGAGAGGCGAGGGCGCTGTGAGAGAAGGAGCAGGAGGCTCCTGGACAGCGGTCGTCAGGCTCTTCAGGGGTTCAGGGGGTCTCCAAGAGAGAGAGAGCTTTTGTGAGGGGAACTTCATGTGAGAGAGAATTGGGTGTACAAGGGTTGAGGGTGAGGTCTCCTCTTGTAAAATTTTCTTTTCATAGTGAAGTTTGCATGCCCCGTGGAGACGAGCCCTTTTGTGGCTGATCCACGTATTTTGATTGTTTTTCCTTTTGTTTTGTTTCTTCTTTCTTCCTGCTGCATCGCGTGGTACTGAAAGGATCTTGGGAGGTGGTGTCCTGACCAGACATCCACCCAACACTTCTTAATGGGCAACTCTTGAAACCTACAACCGATGGACAGATCCCCGAAATGAAGCCTGTCATTGCTGATAGTGCTGCCCCGCTGCATGTTGCTCCTCACTCGGTTGTCTTTGCCAGATTCAAGGACATCAAAGCTCCAGCTTGTTGATTGAGGAGCCTCCTACTAAACATTTCAGAGGTGGATGCATTGAAGAAATTTGAGTTTTACCATTCTTGGCTGTCTTTATTCTTTCACATTTGCATGTTGTACAACTTATGCAGCATTCAATAATATAAGAGGATTTCAGCTCCGAATTTCCAAAGCTCTCCCTCTGTCTCTCTTTCTCCACATCACCCTTGCAATATGGTCCAGTGATTGATTCTTATTTATTTATTTACTTATTTCACTCTTAACTACAGTTAGCATTGAAATCGGATCGGATATCAGTACATCCTTATCCATATTTGTTTTGTTTAACGAATACAGATATAGATATAAATATTAGTTGGATGCAAAAATTCATATTCATATTTATTTTAAATGGATACAGATATAAATTGGATGCTAGAAGTATAAATATAAATATGGATATAAATTGGATAATTAAATCTTATGACTACAACATCAAAAATATTACTAATTTATATAGTAAATTAAATTAATAATATGTTAATGTGGTTATATAGTTTTCTTAAAGTTTTTGAGTGATATAAAAAATAAATATGGTTACAAATAGGATTGGATATTTGGATATAAATCGGATAATTATCTATCCATATCCATATCTATTTTGACGGATATACTCTGAGATATGGATATTAGTTGGATGCTCAAATTTCTGTGCATATTCTGATAGATCCAGATATTATCCGATCTATTTTCATCCCTATCTAAGCAAGTGGAATTTTTTTCCTCTTCCATCTTTCTAGCAACTAAAACCAGCCAGAGATTGTGAGCAAGCAGGACTTATTCCAAAATTCAGCTTTCTTAAAGTTGAAGCTCACTAGTAATAAACAAACAAATACATGTATATACTTTGAGAGAATTCACTGCACAAAAGCGCTATGGGATTTTGTATGAATATGTGTCATGGAGACCATATAATTGCCACCAATCAGAATCTGCCCACAATAAACTTTTGTATTGTACTTTCAAGCCATTCTGAGTGGATCGAAGTGCCTGAAACCTGTTATTAAAGTCTCAGTCAGCAATCAGACTAATGAATGCAAGGGAGGAGGAGCTTCTGAATGTTGATTCACAAACGACAGATATAGAAAAGTTAAATATGATAACCAGAAACTGCTTATAAATGTATTGGATATAAGATGTCCAATAATGTTAGAAACACCACCAGCTTCACCAACCCAAGCAGAAGCCCACGGTCAGTGTCTTTGTATGGTAAGTTGGACATCTCTGTTTTTGGATCCAATATCTTGCCTATAAGATGGTGATCACTGCCTGAAAGGCTAAGTTTACATAATTTATCGTCATTTACACACATGAAGTTAATAACATGCACATGACAATAAAAGCGGACATAATGTTGTGGAAGAAGGCTTCTGAATGCACATGTTCCTATAGCCAAGCTTACGGATGCATGGGAAGGGTTAGTGCATTCTGCCTAGCAGCTTCATGCACGATGCATCTAGTTGGAAGGAGACTCATAGACGGTCAAAAACTATATTAAAGTTGCCAGAATTTTTTCTATTATGGAATCTTGGATATCGTGGCTGCTACATATTGCTTGTAGAATTTTAACATATCAGCCCATTATAGAATCTTGATAACGCAACTGCTACATATTGCTAGCAGAATCTTGGTATATCAACTCATTATAGAATCTTAGATATTACGGCTGCTACATATTACATACTGAATCTTGACATGCCAGCCCATATCAACCTCCACCGATCATAAGATCCTATTGTCATATTTATATTTAGTATATGTATCAAATCTTGGGATTTTGCTATTGTATTAGGTCTCTAGCATCTTTCTCATAATCACAAGATTGTATTGTTGTATTTTACTATACTTAATCTCTAAAATCAAAAGACTCAACTTGTATACAAGGCACACTAGTGCCATGAACATGAAAAGAAATTCAAATCTCTTTTCCAATCCAAATTTTTTGTGGTGTCAGAGTGGGTTTTTACTTGATCAATCAACCCCTCTTTATTATTCTCCTATCATCCTCTTAGTATTTATTTTCTTTGATCCTTTATTCTACATCTAACCATCATGGCCTCTTCTACTTTTATTTCTAATCCAAGTGTTGACGTAATATCTCCATTCTTTCTCCATCACTCAGATAATCCAGTTATGGTCTTAGTCTCTCAAGTCCTTATAGGTGACAATTATCCTTTATGAGATGTGCCATGAAGATAGATCTCTTGGCCAAAAATAAAATTGGCTTCATTATTGGTTCGCTTAAGAAGCCTAACAAAAGTTTAGCGATGCTTGATGCATGGCAGCATTGCA
Organism: Elaeis guineensis; assembly: GCF_000442705.2. Lineage (NCBI taxonomy): Eukaryota > Viridiplantae > Streptophyta > Magnoliopsida > Arecales > Arecaceae > Elaeis > Elaeis guineensis. The sequence goes on along the minus strand of NC_026007.2, from coordinate 58,509,867 downwards.
ATACCATGGTGCTTTCTTGGATTTGGAATGCAGTCTATTTTGAAATTACGAAGGAGGCATGGAAAGATCTGGAGGAGCACTTTTCTCATGATAAGGTTACTCAAATTTATCGTATCAAGCGAGATATCTCAATACATGTTCAAGATCAATCTTCTGTTGCTTCTTATTTTACCACACTCAAAATATATTGGGACGAAATCAATGATTTACGTCCGCTTCCTACTTGCACCTATGAAGCAATGAAAGAGTTGAATCGGATCTTCCAAGATGAAAGGGTTTTTCAATTCCTTATAGGTCTTAATGACCCTTTTTCAATGGTTCGGAGCCAGATACTCACCATAGAGCCTTTACCTATAGTAAGTAAAACTTTTTCTCTAATTTTGCAAGAGGAAAAGCAGAAGGCACTGCAAGTCAAACCGATGCAAGCTCTTAAGGTACTACCATAGCTGCTTCACACTTTGATAAGTATGGTTTTGGTTATTTTGATAACTGAGGTCATAGTCATGGAAGTTGTAGTGGGCAAAGATGACCACGCTATGATTATTGTAATAATCTTGGTCACACACATGACATCCACTATAAACTACATGGCTATCTGAATCATTATGGAGGAACCAAAACTTAGGTTCCTGCAAATCATGCTGCCAACAATGAAAGTCCTCTTGGCCCATCAATTATGTCCCAGCTCACATCAGAGTAGTATGCCCAATTGCGATCCATATTGAACATCGATAAGACCACGACTTCTATTAACATGATAGGTATCCCTTTCAACTCACAACCTGTGACATGGATATTTGATACATGTGCTTCTGACCATATTGTCTCTAACTCTAATCTTTTTCTGTTACCCAAATCCTTACAAATTTGTCAATCCATTAAACTACCTACTGGAGATATAGTTCAAATAATCCAAAAAGGGATGGTAAAAGTATCCCCTTCTCTTGAGTTAAAAGATGTTCTTTGTATTCCTACTTTCAATTTAAATTTAATATCCATTAGCAAGTTCACTAAAATACAAAATTGCAGTGCCATCTTTTTTCCTGACTTCTGTATCTTTGAAAACCTGTCAACGAAGAAGCTGATTGGTTTTGTGTAAAGACAAGGATGGTCCAGTTTCTCCTACTTCTACAACTTATTATACCCAATTGAGTCTTTGGCATAATCGATTGGGTCATCCATCCACTCCAAAATTAAAGAATTTAGCTCAAGATATTTCTATTCCTCTTTCTATTTTTTAAACTAAAATGGATTCCTAAACCATCTGTCCTTTAGCTAAATAGATTAGAGTTTCTTTCTATACAAGTACTTCTATTACTTCCTCCATTTTTGAACTTATTGATATAGATATTTAGGGAGGTTACTTCATTCCATCTCATACCAATGCACGTTATTTCTTAACAATTATGGATGACTTTTCATGTAGCACATGGATTTTTTTAATGCAGTTCAAAAATAAAACTTTTTATTTGCTTAAAAGATTTATTATTTTAGTAAACAATAAATTTTTTCATAAAATTAAAATGGTTAGGAGTGATAATAGGATGAAATTCATGGACCATCAATTGCAAACTTATCTTGATTTTCTAGGAATTATTCATCAAACATCTTGTGTTAGCACACTACAGCAAAATGGTGTATTTGAGCGCAAACATAGACACCTAGCTCCTTGAAGTTGCCCAAGCACTATGGTTTCAAACTAGCCCACCTATCCAATTTTGGGGTCAGTGTATTTTAACCATAGCTTATCTTATTAACTGACTTCCCTCATCTATTTTAGGTGGTAGATCTTCTCATGAAATACTTTTTGATAAAAAATCCTCTTATCACCATTATGCACCTTCAGATGTCTTTGTTTTGCCCATATTCAAGCTAAAAATAGATTTGGACCTTGAACATGAAAATGCATTTTTATAGGATACCCTTATGGGCAAAAGGGCTACCATATATATGACCTTTTTGAGAAAAAAATATTTACTAGTAGAGATGTCAATTTTCATGAATCAGTTTTTTCATTGGCCAACACATCGCATGTTTCACCATCTTCCCAATCTCCAATTCTTCCTCACATTGTTGATACTAGGATGAACCTATTCTCTCTACTACTTCAAATGATCTTCTATCTTCACGTACTTAGCCTTCTTCCACTCCTAATCAGGATTCTTCTGAAACAACATCTCTCAATCTAGCTCCAAAATGTTCTACAAGAATCCGACGTCCTCTCCAGTGGCTTCAAGATTTTCAATGCTATCAAGTTTCATCCTTTTCTTGTCTAGACCAAAACAGCTATATGATAGGTACTAAATATCCACTCCAAATTTATCTTTCTTTTGATAAATTCTCTAGCTCTTACTATATATTTTTAGCTTCTATTTCCTCTTCTCAGGAACCCAAGTCATTTTCCTCAGCAATGAAATCATTAGCATGATCCTATGGCCGATTAAATTAAGGCCTTAGAGCTTAATCACACCTAGTCTGTAATGCCACTTCCATCAGAGAAACATGCTATTAGAAGCAAATGAGTATATAAGATCCAGTACAAATCTGATGACAGTATTGCACGATATAAAGCAAGACTTATTGCTAAAGGCTACACTCAAGCTAAAGGCCTAGATTATCATGAAACAATCGCTCTTGTTGCCAAATTGGTCACAATTTATTGTCTTATTGCCATTGTAGCTACCAAAATATTAGCCTTTGTATCAGCTTGATATTAATAATGCCTTCCTCCATGATGATTTGAATGAGAAAGTTTACACGCAATTGCTATCAGGTTTTTCTCGAAAGGAGAAGAAAGGAGAATACTTAGTTTGCAAACTCAACAAATCCTCATAGGTCTTAAAACAAGCTTCCCATAATTGGTTTTCTAAATTCTCCATGACAATACTCCAAGCTGGTTTTACTCAATCAGTTGCTAATTATTCACTCTTTACCCTCAAATCCAAGGATAGCATCATCATTGTGCTTGTTAATGTTGATGATATACTCATTACTGGTAGTGATCCTTCTTTCATTGGTTTCACTAAATCCTATCTTCAAGATCCATTTCAAATCAAAGATCTTGGAATACTTAAATATTTCTTAGGTATTGAAGTTGCATGCTCTAGTAATGATATTTTTCTCTCTCAATAAAAATATGTTTTAAATGTTCTTGAAGATGCAACTGTTCTATACACTAAATTGGCACACACTCCAATGAAGCAAAATTTAAAACTATCACATGATGTTGGAGAACCTTTGCATAAGTCTGGACCATATAGATGTCTGATAGGTCATCTATCTCATAATCATACGTCCAGATATTATATTTGTTATCAATTTTCTTAATCAGTTCATGCAGGCACTGTGCCAACCCCGTATGGATGCTGCTTTTTGAGTCTTACGATATCTTAAATCTTGTCCTGGCTTTAGTATCCTCATGCCTGCCTCGAATAATTTTCATCTCAATGCCTATTGTGATGCTGATTGGGTAAGTTGTTCCACTACTCGCCGTTCTATCACAGGTTATGATAGCCTTATCTCATGGTGCACAAAAAAATAAAATACCATCTCTCGCTCTATTGGTGAGGCTGAATATCGATCAATGGCCTCTACCACTTGTGAATTGATTTGGCTTAAAACTCTACTCTCTGACTTGGCTATCCACCATTCTCAATCTATGTTTCTCTATTGTGATAATCAAGTTGCACTTTATATTGCTGCCAATCCTATATTCCATGAACAGACAAAACATATCGAAATAGATTATCATGTTGTTCGAGAAAAATTACAAGCAAGCACAATCCAGACCAAGTTTCTTCAAAGTGACAACCAGCATCCAATATTTTTAGCAAAGCTTTGGGTCATGATCAATTTTTTTATCTATTAAGTAAGTTGGGTGTTACAAATTTATATACACCAACTTGAGGAGTGTTAAAGTTGTCAGAATTTTGTTTATTATATAATCTAGGATATCACGACTGCTACATATTGCTTGCAGAATTTTAACATATTAGCCCATTATAGAATCTTGGATATCGTAGCTACTACATATTGCTTGCAAAATCTTAACATATCAACCCATTATAGAATCTCAAATATTGCAGCTGCTACATATTACATACCTAATTTTGGCAAATCAGCCCATATCAACCTCCAACGATCATGAGATCTGGTTGTCATATTTATATTTAGTATATGTATCAAATCCTAGGATTTTGCTATTGTATGATACTATATTAGGTCTCTAGTATCTTTTTCATAATCATAAGATTGTATTGTTGTATTCTACTATACTTGATCCCTAAAGTCAAAGAGCTCAACTTGTATATAAGGCACACTAGTGCCATGAACATGATAAAAAAACTCAAATCTCTTTTCCAATCCAAAATTTTCATAGGTCAATGAACTACCTCAACCTTATTGGTTGTTCTCCGACTGCCTCTCAACATTTAGCACATGGCTTGGGGATGACGTCTTTTAAGGCATCTAATATTTTTAGGGGGGGAACATACCTGTAGGCTAGGTGGCTTCACATATGGTTTAACATTTTTTTGCATGTTTATGGACAACTATTGGTGACCATCCTTAGGAGCTTAGAGATGTACTATATTTTTTAAACTTAAATCCATATGAATTTTAAAGCAAGGGTGAAAACATATAAAAAAATAATCAAACCTCACACATTGTGCACATGAGGTCGAGGAAAGAAGACTCCCATCAGGAGTCTTCCTCTTCTCCGACTCCAACTAGCAAAGGAGATATTGGGGCTCCAAAATTTTCTTAAAAATCTAAAAAATTTATCTATAAAAGTGCTCCCTTCCTTCTCCATTGGATTCCACCCCAAAATTCCAAGAACCCCAAAATCCCAAGAAAGTCACTGTCGATCGTCTAAGATTCATCAAAATTTTCTTTGAGATCTTATCAAAAAAGATCACCAGATCTCTTCCCTTCGGCAATGTCGGACCGAGGTAGTTCCCTTCCCTTCTTGCTCTACCTTTTTCCTAATCTTCTAACTGTCGCCATCATTGGATTTCGAGTGAAGAAAGGGCTTCTCCTTTTTTTTATTTTTCTTCATTTCTTTCCACCGGACCAGCTACCATTGCCAAATTTTGGTCTTGTCATGGTCGCCAACCCTATCAAAGCTGTCGAGGTGTTGCTAGAGAAGGCAATGGCCCCATGGAGGTTGGGTCGATTAAGACCCCTCCCCTATTTTCCACGGGAAAAAGGGGGAAATGAGGAAAAAAAGAAGAGAGATAGTTTTCTCTCTCTTTTCTCTCTCATCTGTCTACTTTCTCAATCCACTTCCTCCATAAATTTCTCTCTAGAGATTGTCTTTATCTCTCTTCATGGGTTTCTCTCTTTAGAGATTTTATGGACCAGCGGAGGGTCTAGGTACATGATAGGTTTGAGTTGACACTAGGGGGTGTCTTAACTGTGTTGTGAGATTGGGGTCTTGGGCTAGCATTGTGCAACCATTTGTCTTAATTTTTTTATAATTTCGCACCAAGGATCCTTGACATTACAATCAATTTGATTCGCTCTATAGGTGAGTAATGCTAGGTGCTGAGTTGAATATTTTGCCCCGAGTTCATAGATCGAGAAGTTCATCAATTTTTGTGTTTGAATCAATCATTGGTAGATGTAAGAATTCTTCAACATGATCACCTACATGTTTATGAAAATTAAATCTACATGATTGACATATACTTTATATTTATCAGTATGAATCTTATACGTTGTTGAATCGATATTGTCTGAATCATGATTAATTGGTACTTAATATTTATTGAGTAAAAAAAATATGATTTAACATAATTGATAGGGTGGACGGCATTTAGGTTAGCCGATCATGCAAGAAATATGATGTATATATTGGGTCAATCTCGAACTGAGGTGCGGCTTAGCCTGCCATGGGCTAAGCATGACTGTGATTAATCTAATGTCAAAAATCAGATTATGACTTTAACAATATGAATAGGGTATGGATGGTGTTTGGACTATTTGGTCATGCAAGAATGTAGTGTGTATGCTAGGCAGCCTCAAGCTGGGACATAGCGTGTGTTTGGCTGACCATAAGCTAGAGCATGATTGTAATTAATCCAATATTGGAAAGACAAATATAAAGTGTGGGAAAGAGGAGCATGTGGATAGTTGGCCATATGTGAAACATGATGTATCAGCTGCGGACTAAGATATTTGGCCTGTCATAGGCTGGAGCATAGTTGTGACTAGTCCAATGCCAAAATCAATTCAAGATGATGAACTGTGTTTAACTGAATGCTATCTGGACTAGCCAGCTTGTGTGAAATATAGTATTGTGATGTCAGCCGTGAGCTGAGATATAATTGTCGACTATGGACAGAAACATGATAGCCTACCATGGATTGGAGCATGAGCAGATCTATTCCAACACCAAGATAATAATGTTGTTTGGATCAGAAATTGTGTTAACCAGATTATCATAAGTAATTTCTCTGAAAGATTACTGAATAAAATTGCCGATTAATAATACATGACGTCTTGAATAGAATTTTGATGATTTTATTCAACTGTCATATTAATGATGCATAAATCTAATTATTTTCCTATCAGCTATGTATATTTCTTAAAAGATGTTTCATATTCATTCTAGTGTGAGTGTGCAGGATTCTTACTCGGCTGTAAAGCTCACAACCCTTCATTCTTTTTTTTTAGAGTTGCAGGACACATAATTTCAAATGGATCTGATCTAAAGTTTGAGCAATGAAGTGATTTTACAGACTTTACATATTCTTTAAGACTTATCCTGAGGAATATGCGGCCATCACATATCCAATCCAAGTGCTGTGCTCGAGGCATGACAATAATTAGGACTGAAATTAGATTGGATATCAGTACATCCATTTTCATATTTGTTTTATTTGATGAATACATATATGGATATGAATATTATTTGGATGCAAATATTCATATCTATATTTATTTTAAATGGATATAGATACAAATCAGATACTAGAAGTATGGATATAAATATGAATGCAAGTCGGATAATTAAATCTTATAACTACAAAATCAAAAATATTACTGACTTATATGGTAAATTAAATTAATAGCATGTTAATATAGTTATATAATTTTTTAAAATTTTTGAGTGATATAAAAATTAAATATGATTACAAATAGAATTGAATATTCGGATACGGATCGGATAATTGTCTATCCATATCCATATCTATTTTTCTTTGATGGATATGAACAGGGATATATATATTAGTTGTATGCTCAAATTTCTATCCATATCCTGATAGATTCAGATATTATCCGATCCATTTTCATCCATAGCTATAATATATATCTAATTAGGTGAAATCTTTTCCTCTTTCATCTTTCTAGCAATTAAAAAACCAGCCAGAGATTGTGAGCAAGCAGGACTCCTTCCGAAATTCAGCTTTCTTAAAGTTGAAGCTCACTAGTAATAAAAAACAAATACATGTATATACTTTGAGAGAATTCATTGCACAAAAGCTCTATGGGATTTTGTATGAATATTTGTGTCATGGAGACCATATAATTGCCACCGATCAAAATTTGCTTGCAAAAAAACTTTTGTATTGTACTTTCAAATCATTCCAATTGGTCCCCTCATCCTCTATCGCCAACATTCTTCTTCCTCCTTCCTCCTCTCCTTCCTTACTCATTTCTCCTCCTCCACAAGAGCTCCCTCTATCTCTGCCCATTCCTCTATTGCCTCCTCTTCCTCCTCCTCCTCTGCATCCTCCTTCCTCCTCTTTGATTATCCCCTCCTCCTTTCCTTCTCCTCTTCCAAGCCATCCATAAGTCATCCTTTGCCACACGGCCCTCTCCTCTCCCTTCTCATTCTCTTCCTTCCTCCTCCCTCCTCCCTCCTCCTTCCTTTCTGATTGATTCCCTCTTTCTCTCTTTCTCCTCCTCCTCCAAGCCATCCATAAGCCATCTCTCTATAGTGGCTCCCTCCTCATCCTCTTCTTCTTCCAAACTCATCCATACGTGAGGGGCATTTTTGTCCATTGAGAGAAAAAAAATAATACCATTTGTTGATAAATAAATGACTGGACCACATTGGAACATATCAATAACTATAAGGAGCAGTTTGACATTTTTTCAAATACAGAGAACATAAGTGAAATTGACCTAAAATTCAAGGAGTGTTTCTATATATATATATATATATATATATTTCAAAAACCACCCAGGATTGTATAGTCAGTAGCATACCATTTCAATGCAAAACTAGCACCATGTACTAGGATGTTGAAACCACCCTTGCCAATCATAATTCAAAAGATAAATTTAAAAAATAAATAGAAGCTTAAGTTTTCATGCAAAAGCATAGAATTTCTTCTATAAGATAATCAAAAAAAACTACTGGATCAATATGACTAGCATATGTTAGAATTATTTGTCTTCTAATTTGGGTGATTGAACCAAATAGGAGTAACTTCCATTTTTTATTAATTTTATCTTTATTTTGAATTAAAAATGAAAATAGAGGATGATTATGCATAGAGACTATAGACATAAAGTAGTTTAAACATGAGCATTACATAAATGACGTTTAGATAAAATTTATCACACATGACTGGTCCTTAGATTTACATGATAGATGATTGTTATCTTATATGACCCAAAAATAATTCTGTTTGCAGTAAATAGCATCAAACAATGAGTGGTGGATCAAACAAATTAATGCTTTTCTGAATTCAATTTGGCTGCCAAAATATAGGTTTGATTGGCTAGGAACGTTCCCAAGTTGCACCAACCAGAGTTTGAATGTCTCTCTTGAACATCAAGAAATTATAAGGTGGCAACTTATGGCATGGCAAATGTATTGTTTCTTTTTTCAAAACTGTACTAGTCTACTTATAATTTGAGGGAAATCTAATATTCATGTAGGAGAAAGGATGAACAAAATAAAGAACTTCCAAATGAAAAATTAAAGCCCTCCATACTTCCCACATGCATTGTAGCATTGTTTGCGCCCAATTCTAGGACATTATAATCAAATTCTCTTGAACCTTAATTTTTCTGATAACATCGAACTGTCTATTCGTGAGAGAATACGAACCTCAACTTCCCCTTTTCTGCAAGCTTCATGTTTTCCAATGTACTTAGAGAGAAAACATTGTCTCGACCTACCATCTAATTGCTTCTCTTTGTTTGTTAGACTCATGCAATAGTGCCACACTCTTGCTCTAGTGTTTTTCTTTTGCATGCATTTGTTTATTTTTATTATAATCTGAACTTGTTGAAGCCATCTGTGTGCGAAGCTTTGGAAGCTTTCCACCTTGTCTTTCTTCATGAGCTGCCCGTCTGCTAATTATAACGAGAGAAGTGTATCACCCACCTATCCCATTGCTTCATTTTCTTCAGACTTTTCTATGTCCAATCCATTCTTATCAGTTTCCTCTTCCCCTTCGTGGTCTCTGACTTGTTCAGCATGTTTACTTCATCGCACATTTGATCACATCCATCATCTTCACAATTGAAGAACATGTATCATACACACCAAGATCTTGTTGTATATGCTAATGGCGGTCAAGTGCAGCTAAAAGCAAAACCGGCAAAGAAAGGGAGGAGAAAATGTTACAAAATGGATCAACCCACTGCAACTGGTTGGCATTTTCAGATCGTACCAAAAGTCTAGTTCCCTGCGAGTCATATGAACACAGCAATATCATCAAACCAAGGAACTTTATTCAGATAAAGCTGCCTTGGTTTGAGGGGAGTTCAAACTCTTAAATGTGATGGCATCGGATCAATCAATGCAGGAGAAAAAGAAAAAGAAGTGTACACACTCACATCTGATAACCAGTAAAACCAAGCACTTCCATTTGATACCCAAAGTAGCATAAGATCAATATTGGTCAGCCTCCTGCAGTCACATTTTTTGTTAAGCGCGATATATTTTTTTTTTTTCTGTACTTTTCATTTGTTTCCCGTCAATCATAATCCTAAATAGCGGGAGAAAGGTTCCTTTCTGAATAAAACTCTTTCACCGAGCAATGAAAGAAATGCTTGTAATTCTTTTTATATATTCCACAGACAACATACCTTTCTCTTTTTTGGGTGACAGGGTTGTGGCAAGGGAGCAAATAGAGCAAGAAGAATTAAACACCAACAAGCATATTCACCCTCAGCTTTTAACAATGTTCTCTAAAAGCAAAAGATGAGAAACGTAAAAAAAGCATACTTCTCAGCCTTAAAACTATATTTCTTTTAGCCAAGGCAAAAGCCAACAGCATAAAGGCAGAAGCTGAAACCTAGCACAATGGAGAAGAGGGATCCCTTCCTTCATCCACAAGCTTTACAATATATATCAGCACTTGCATGGCAAGAATACCTCACCTTGCTTGTTCCCCCGGTTTGCTCCCTGTTCATCACCAGTTAAAGAAACAAATATACTACCAATCCTAACTTTGTTTCCAAGCTTGGCCATCAATAAAGTCCCATGGGTCTCATCCTCCTGCTCAAATCCATCAAACTCATGAGGGCTCCAAACGTAAACTGCATTAGATCACCAGAATGGACAATTTGTTCAAACAATTAAGGTAATTTCCATCAAACAGTATGGCACTGCTCTCATGATATTCATTAGCACGGCACTACTTTAGTGATATTCAAACGCATAATCAAACATATATCAGACCTCATAAAACTACTCTGAAAAATGGCAACACAAGCTGCTATTTTAATGCTTATGTAACAAATTAATCTGCATGCCTTTTTTCTTTTACCTTCTATTTTCGTTGCCTTCTTTGTGCTAATTCATCTCCTAATTCAAACTTTAATTTCTTGTTAGGTATGATTTTCTGATTTAGAAGAGAAAACTGAGGACAATCACCATAATATTCGAGAAGGAAGGAAACCGCGACTAAAGAAAGTGTCCTTTAGGGAAGGTATTGATATCTGATTGTTCCCTTCAACTCAGCCAAACATGGAATTGCAAAAAGCCTATGCTTACAGTAATATACCTTAATTTTTTATTATTTTCAAAAAGGTAATTGATGTTATTGTTCTTACAAGCCACCTGCGAACATCTGCCCAACACTTATCCTGATCTTTTCTTCAGGATGACCATCCCCATCCATACATAACCCATGTAATCAAGGTTCGCCGTCTCGATGCTGGACCCCGTACCGGTAAAATCCTACTGCAATATCGGTACGTGGTTCGGTATGAGATAGTAATAGTAGTACGCTTTAAAACAGCATACCAGTATAAGATTGGTACGATACAGTACACCCTGTACCAAACAGTATGGCATTCCATGCATGTAACCATAATACGGGCAATCCATCACCTGGTTGGCCAATTGTAGTTTGTTTCTAATATGTAGATTTATTTGCTTTCTTTCACCTAATTACCAGTACATTTTTGCATCAAGCACACAATTAGTTCACAATAAGAATAGAAATTGTGTTTTCTTTTTGATTATCCTTATTAAGAAAAATGCATGCATTTCTTTTGCAATGCCATACAAGTTCTCGGCATTTAACTTGAATATATACAACAATATGACTTGTGGTCATCCTCTAGAAGAAGTTGCGAGGGAACAAAAATTTTGTTTATGCAGAAGGAAAGAAGACCCAAAACTGGTTCCGGATGCCACTTGCTGGCCAAATGAGCGAGGTAGAAGATAGAAGTGATGGGGAGTTTGAGACCGCAATTGCAGCAGCTGCATATGCTGTCACATTACAAGAAGAAGAAAGTTCACTGACCCAGAAAAAGCCTGTTGAACAATTGGGAGGCCCTTTTATTAAGACGAAAAGCAAACGGGAAGAAAGCATGAATAAGCTAACTGATAGCAGCAAAATATCCAGATGGTTCAGTGGTAAGGAGGCAAAAGAAGATGGGAAATCATCAGGTACATTTTTGTTGCCTTTCCACCATACAAAATTCACTAAAGCAATGCGTAGTCAATGTGGTTACCAGTTACCAACTCAAATTATACATTAGTAGTTAATATAGTTGCATGAAGCACCAACTTTCTCATAATAAATGCGACATAAAGAAAAGAAAGAAAAATTTAGCATGAGCTCTAAAATGAGAGTTTCTCCATATAACACGTAATAACCCACACAGATTTAGATGACAGTTCGATCAGAAAGTCAGGAATGTTAGACCCATAGCTGAGGGAAGATTTTGCTCTGATCACAAAGTGACAGAAAAGAAAATGCATACCACTCCTACCATCAAGAAAACTCCAACTTTCTCTGACAATTATCTAAATAAGACAGGTAGCAAGAGATCTGAATTTGGCCAAAATCAAGGGGGGCAACAAGCACCATTTGCAAGAAAGCCTACGGTTTCATTTTCTGGAAATACAGATTCATTTTCTCGGAAAGGAAATGCCAATGTGAAAACAACCAACCCTACTACAGTGGAATCAAAAGCAGACGCCTGGGAGAAAGCAAAGATGGCTAAGATAAAAAAACGGTGCTGTGATGATTTTTAACGATTACACAACATAATATAAAATGCTTTGGTATTATGGCATCATGTTCCACCGAATTAATGTGCATATAGCATGCCTTATTTCAGGTATGAAAAGATGAATGTCGTCATTTTGGAGTGGGAGAATGAGAACAAGATGAAGGCCAAACGCCGGTTGGGATGAAAAGAGGTTTACCTTGACCATCCTAGAATTTATGGTGCAATGATTACATTCCAATTTTTCTTTCCCCTTTCTAGCTAAAGGCCACAGCTAACCCAATTATATATTTTTATCTGGACCGTGATGGTCCTGACCCCGTGATGTAAACTGCAAGCTTGGTTAACAAAACTAGAAGAAATGTCAGCTGACATCAATCACTGAACCATAGACCAATTTAAGCAGTTGTATAACAAGTCAATCGGAAATCAAGATTCCTAAACCACTTCAAAGGAGACAAGAACATGAGCTCCCTAAGGGAAAAAATGGACAAAGCTCCAGTTGTTCCATAGCTTGCTGCTACTGAAAAACCGAACAAAGTCCAAATTAAGAAACGATCATTTGGAATTATAATTCCTATAGGTCAATGCGCTGATATAATCACATCAATTTCTAAACTATTTGTTGACTCCCATAACAAAGCAACCAACAACTCGTTAGCATCTAATTTCACATGAACTATCAGTTGCCCTTTGGCCCACATGTCTAGGAAATCAGCATATTAATCCAAATGATGACCAATTCTTTTTCTCCAGTGCTCTCCAAAAAAATAGCTTGCCAAATTTAACACAGCTCTAATCTTCTTTTCCACCAAAGTTTGCTTCACTATCAACACCTCTTGCTTGACTAGAGTATGCCAACTTATGCAAGAGCCCACCAACAAATTTGCAGCATTTTCTTTTACACCAAAAGTATGTTCATTCTTGTTTATGCTCACACTCAGAAACACTTCCAAGATGATTTTTCCCCAGCTAGAAGCATGTTTACATACTATGTTATAGGTCATGTTCCATGAATTCTAAAAAAGCTAAGAATCTGCCAGAAAAAAAAAATCCCTAATAAAGAATCTTACCAAAAAGATAGGTGACTTAAAACAACAAGAATGTTCTTTAACTTAAGCTCTACATGTAGTCATTTCCCTATAAGGCCAATTTTACCCTTTTAATACACCCCCTGCACTTCTTTTAGTAATCTCTACACCATCACCATCATGTTCAGAGCCACATATCCTGTGGGTCAGAAAATGGCAATGTTCAAACAATTTTAAGAATATTGGCAACATAGCACATACATGATGTCATAGCTAACAAGGTTGATTCAGAAACTAACTACTTTTTGCCGAATTTGCAGAGAGAATTGGAAAGGAGACGAGCAAGAGCAGTACAGGAATATCGTAATGAATTGTCTAGGATTGATCACTTTGCTGGAGGAGCAAGAGCTACGGCGGAAGAAAGAAAAAGAAATGATGAATATAAGGCAATTAAGAAGGCTAAGAAGATGAGATCGACAGGAAAAGTTCCTCATTCATGCCCCTGCTTATGATAAAGCACCTAACAGTAGAAGCAGCCTACTAGATGATATCTCATCTGTATTATTGGAAGGGAGTTTGCTTGCCAAACTTCTGCTAAGCCAAGCATAAAAAGTAGAACATGGCAAAGCTAGAAAAGAATCATGTATTGTATTGGAAATTGGGAAGTCATGTATATAAAAATACAAATACCCCTTGAAATTAGCAAATGAAACCAAAAGCAGAAGCTTAAGATGCCAATGAAAATGAAGAATACACATGCTTCTAGGCAGAAAACAGAACAAATTCTTCACAGGGATGCCAAAAATGCCATAAACCAACATATGCAGAGCACATTTGTACACATGGACATGGAATGCATTATGATAATTCAATTACAGTGATATTGGACGACAACTATCACCTAAATCCTTTCATTTGAAGTAATAAATAGAATGAGAGACTAAGAACAGCTTTCTGTGTGCTTGCAGATCCGAAAAAGACAAACCCCTATATGATCTACATACCCTCTTACATATGATAGTGAGAGAAAATCTCTTCTTCACTTTTTTCTACCAAGTCCTTCTTGAACGGTAACCAACATGACAATGTAATACACCAATACAAAGAAAATCCTAATCTTCAACACTTCAAAATCCGTTCAACAAAGGAATAACATTTAAAGAAAATTAAAGCATACGTAGAAGAAAAAGAAATCCGAAAGTTCACCAAAGCATCAAATCTAAGAATTAATTTATAAATCATGTACCATACATATTCAAGGTTTATTGAATTTAAAGTTTGATTAAATATTTTTTTTTTTTTTGGGCATGGCTATTCAAGTCAGTTCCATCATATCGAACCACATAACAGATTAATCAGACCATGAAATTTCAAATATATAGGCATAACCGTCGGGATGGTACCCTGTCCCGGTGTCCCATGGGACGTCCTACTGGGACTTGAATTCTTGATGATAATTTTGATATGCTGTCATTACTTCCATAACATCAGCAAACTGAGAAAGCTTAACCAATAAAAAGACAGAAAGTTATTTTGGAGAAATTAAGCCAATAATGCAAGGCAGAATTGCAATTCTTTGGAATGTAGATAACAGCACAAATCTATGAACATAAGATTTGGCAGAGGCTCCTAGCTAAAGCCACTCTTTTTTTATTTCTTATTTTTCTTTTCAAGTTAGTAGCATATTAAAATAGTTGCAGGGACAATTAGGCCTACATGGAATTAGATACATATTAGTGAGGCTATGGTAACTACATTTTACATCCTTTGCAATGTATCAAATGTGGAGATCTGGTGAACTATTTATGTCCCTATAAAACTTAAATCATGGTGAGGAGACAGATTAATTATGAAGATACCTGCATCAAATTCTGAGCATCAGTCCAACTCCGATGCCTCCTCAGAATCCGAGAGGGGTAAGAGAGTGCATATTCCAAGCATATGCCCATTGAGGCATACATAATACTCGATGCAATCATCATAAGCACCTAACCTCCACGCCGCACTTCTTGGTATCATGTTTGCCTGCAGCATGCTCCACAGCTTTGCTTTACAGTATGGACACACCTCTGTGGGATGAAACTTGGCCTGCCTGTCAATGAGCATTTTCCTAACTCTTGAAACAGAGAATGACCTGAAGACACCACGGAAAAAGCCCACATCACCCTCCTCTCCCTGATCAAGATGTTCACAAGGGTCTGATACATACAACACATCTGTTCTGCATTGTGGAATAAGAAAACTTTTTCCCGAAGTCCTAGAAAACCGAGTCCTGTAAACAAAGTGACCTGGGATATGGATGGCATTAAATAGACCCCCCTTGCTGCATCCTGAGCAATAAATCAGAAGCTTCCCAAGTGCTTTCCAGTTTCCATCAACACTGTGGCTTCCACTGGATTGCAAATCTAGCATCATCTTTGGAGCCCTTGTTCGGCAAAACTCCTTCCACAAAACCCGCTTAGCAATCTCATCAAACCATTTGCAAACACATGACATTGTCGCAATGAATCTGGGGTTCCAATTTAGGTGTTGAAACACAAGAAAAATTGCATCCTCACTCAGATGACCTTTCATACATATACATGTTGATGAGTGTGTACAGCGGTACTGCTTTGCTACCAGCATCATTTCACCCTGATATAATAGGAAATGCACAAATCACACTCTCATGTCCCAATCCTGCTTAGCTTCTAAAATAAACTTCAAAAAAAAAAAAAAGGCATCACAATTTATTAACTGATGAATCTTGAACACATTACACCAAAAAAAGGGGGAAATCAATTTGCTGATGACTCTTAGTTTGGCCCACAGCACCCAATGGTGGTTCAGATCAAAAAGTTGTATCCAAATCATGCATCATAACCTTCTCAAGAACAACAGGCATCAACAGGTGACCAAGATTTGCTACATAAGTACGAACATATAGATAGAAAACCGACGGATCCGTTCATCAAATGCTGCATTTGTACATCCTGACTGGATTAAAACAGAAATATATCCTAGTTAATTTAATTGATCATTATGCGTCAGGTTCAATGGATTAACCATATAAATATGATTTGGATGCAGGTAAAAAAAATGTTTCAACAAGCTTTCATTTTTTTAAATGAAATCTCACCTATAACAGAAAAACGTATAGCTATCACACCTATACAGGCAGAATCTTAATCAAAATTCCATCGTTCCACACATTCACTATTGAAGTTTATAGAAATAAATAGTAGGTTTCCAGCTCCAAAGACTCTGATCGCAACCAACAAGAAAGGAAAGAAAAAAATCTCCAATCCATTGTTTCCAGGTTTACAAAAAATAATTTCACAAACGAATCGCTTATCTTCATGCACACCCATGCTTCCAATCCATCACAATTCCAACATCCTCCCCCATTCCCTATTCCAACGATTCCCACAATGCGTGCAAGATCCGCATCCCGTTTTCCCCTCCCCCACGGTTCTCAAAACAAATACCGGAACACTCAATCAAAAACCCTTCCCAAAATCATCTATCTAACACCTACACCCAAAAAACTCCAAAAAAATAATGAAAGGCACAAAAATATGCAAAAAAGGCGACATTTTCGCCGAAGAAAGCACAAAACTTGATCAATCTCTCACCTTTGCTGAAGAAATTCTTCCTCCTTTCCCTTCGTTGAGCGCAAGAGAAGGAGAAACCCGTCTCTCTCTCTCTCTCTCTCTCTGAGCTCTAGACTAGAGAGAGAAAGAGAGCGCTAAGAAAGACCAGGGCTCCCATGTCGACACGGAAGGGCAGTGAAAGAAAAAAAATATCCCTCGGGAAAGGAAGAATTGCCGGAAATGCCCCCTGTCCACACGACAAGGACCGAGGAATTTCAGACTTTTTCGAGGGCATTTTCGTCTCAATAAAGAACTCCCTCGCCCCATCGCCGGTACTTTCCCATTGGTCTTCTGGGGAGGAATCAGAGAAGTCGAGGCTTAGAGGCTCCGGGATTGTTCCGTTGTGTCCGCGGTTCACGGTTTCTAACGTGGAACATGACATGCACTGGAAAGGGCTTCTAGAACCAGCGAATCATCTGTCTTATATGAACAGCAGACAGCCATTTCACCTATTAGATTCATTGATTGTAGGCCATATATTAGGTTTGCTTTGCACAGGTAAAAGATTTCGCAGTCACACGCCAGGAAATACTAATAATTGCCCGCCAGCGCCCTGAGGTAGCTTGTTTAGATATGATTCAGATAGCGAGAGAACACTTATAATATGTTGAAGAGATACATATTGAGTATTTACCATAATCAAAAGGTACATTATTAATTTAGGATATTTGATGTTTCAATCTTTGTAATAACATTTTAGATTTTTTTTTTCTTGCTTTAAATTTAAGACAAGGTTTCACATTCAAATATTATCATCGGTATATAAGTTAGGATGTTTTATTTTTAAATAGGAATCAAAATTGAATTGGATTGGATAAGATATGAAACAGATCATATACAAGATATATCAAAAATCTATCAATTTGAGTCAAACATATCTATTAAATGAGTCAAAAATATAAATTTAAATATGATTATTTTATTAAATAGATAATTTATTTCAATCTATGATGGATTGAAATAAGTCTAATAAATTAAATAGTTAAACATAGCCATCTTTATATTTAAAGGTGTGACATTTTTTTGTTGCTTCTAATTAATGTTAACTATTATATACTATTGAAAAATATTTTGTACACTGCAAGTGATGTAGAAAATCTGACATGGAGTACATCGCTTTGCTCGATTGGTCCATGTAGCCATTGTTTTCTAAAACGAATTTAATACCTATAATTTTACTTTTTTATTTAAAATTTTAAATGACGAACATGCCTCTCTTTTTTAGAAAATTTATGACATTCTGTAGCATATTATGACATTTTGAATCAAATTATTATTTCGTGCATGCAAGATGTCATAATATGGTCTAAAAAAATATGATATCCTACGTCAAATTATGACTTTCAGCACGCAGAATATCATAATATATTTCAGAATGTCATAATATGAAAGGAACATTTTTTTCCAACCACATTTTAATGCATATTTAATACCTGCAGTTTTATTTTTTTATTTAAAAATTTTGAATAACGAAAATATCACTTTTCTTTGAAAAAAATTATAATATCCTGTGACATATAATAACATTTTGCATCAAATTATGACTTCCTGTACATAGGATATCGTAATATAGACATAAAATATTATAATTTTTTTAAAAAAATAAAAATATTTTTATCATTTTAAATTTTATATAAAAAATAAAATTATAATTATTAAATAAATATATATTAAAAAATAATAGCTAATGATGCTTTACATTAGATTTTCTATGCCACTTGCGGTGTACAAAAGTTTCTCTTCTCTCTCATCAACTTTCTTTCTGCTAGTGTCACTGGGCAGGTGTGGATCATTAATTGACATGAGAGGGCGCATTCTTGGAATCTAAAGCACAAGGTATAGGACAACCGAGTTACGAGATATCGATTCATCTACGGTCTTTGACATCAAACGGCCCAATTTAATGAAGCCAAATCTAGGTAACTTGGGCAGTTGTGATCTTGTTTTCCAAGCCGGGAAATGGACCATACAATTTGTGAGTCCGGACCTCGAGTGGTCAGAGCTTTATGATTTTAGAAACTCACAAGTAGATGGGCCGTCAAGAAAGTCTGCAATAAAATCTCCCTCTCTCTCTCTTTCTCTCTGCGCTTTTGGATCATAGAATAAGATTGTTGCTGTGATTTAAAGAAACTTGAAGGACTTGCTTCAGAGAAATTTCTTTAGTGGAAAGCTTTTAATGGGGGCATGCGGAGGAGCAACATTCGATATGTTGCCACAGGTTTGCCTAAATGATTTAATTTGAAAACTTGATAGAACCTCTTGAGCTTTTATTTATTTTTTATTATTTTCTAAATTGAATCATAAAAATCAAGACCAAAAAATATGTTTGATTTATTATTTTTATTTTTATTTTTAATATTAATTTTATTATAAAAAAATAATTTTTTTTAATTTATTATTTTTAAAAATAATTTTTTTGAATAAATTACAAAATTCTTTCACATGAAATCGAAATTACACTTACACTCAGTAGTTTGAAAAACCTACATCGATAATCTTGATGTTTATGACAGCCCACAGTTTAACCCAAACCATTAGGAAACCCATTAACAGTGAATGGGACTCAGTTGTCACATAATAAAATTTTTTTGAGATAACTTAAATGATCTTCAATAGAAGAAATAAAATCTTTTTATGTAAAAGATCCTCTCCTTCCATTCTCTAAAAGCCTTTGTCTTGCTCTGGTGCTGCTAGGCGAGGACGGCCTCATTTTCTGCTGCAGCTAGGCAATGACAGCCTCTTCCGATGTGCCTCTGCTGTCCAGCTCTAGGCGACAATACCGGCCTCTAGCTCTAGGCAAGGATATCCTTCCAAGCTATGCACCTTCAAAGTTCTCCCTTCCCACCATCTCCATCTATGAGGGTTGCTTGATTTTTTATTTATTATATTATGAATGTTTAAAAATATACTCTGACGAGGATTCTTTCATATTTTCTTTAATTATATGAACTTGATCTTTATTAATACAGAGTTGCTCTCCTATTTAAATGTTGTATTCTATATCCTATTCTGGACTTTACATGATATACAACTCCTAACTGAAAGGATGCTTTATAAGAGAAGCTTTTATGGGGATGGGTTAGGTCAAGGCATGCTTTACAAGAGATAGGCACAATTAGACTTGGGCATCGGGCCGTACCTGACCCGATCCAGTCCAGACCCATCGGGCCAAGTACTGTAGCGGGCTGTGCCGACATAGCATGAAGGCCTAAAACCTTCGCCCAGCATGGCCCTAGGCTCGAAGACTGATGGGCGGTGCCAGGCACGACCCATAATGGTCTCAAATGGGCCATGTCTAGCACTGTCCGTAATAGGTCTAAACAGGCCAAACACGATCCGTAACGATTAATTTGAGATTTTTTTTGCTTTTAAAGGGATTCTAATGGCTAATTTTTTTGTTTTTACCTTTTTGACCCCTCCAACAGTCAAAAAATGGCTAGATTAAGGGATATTTTGGAAAAATAAAAGTTTTGGAACTTTCATAAATAGGGCTTTCCTCTTTCATTTTCATCACATCAATTCATCAAACCAATTCTCTCCCTCTCTAATCTCTTTACTCCTATTTATTCTCTCTTTTAGCAATTCTTCTCTCTTCCAATCAATATTTAATAGGTAGCAATATATATAGTTTAGCAATTCAAGAGTTATACAAGAAGAGGAAGCATCTCCGTTTTGGAGGTCGGAGTTCAAGAGGCAGCTCTTCAGTTACTCCGTTCTACTCTCTTCAACTTTACTCTGATTTATCTCTCCAACTCTACAAATCCAGCTCTCCAGCTATCCGACTCTCCGACGGTCTAGCCCTCCTCTTTTGGCTCTCCAACTCTCCACTTTACCTCTTTTTTCTCTTTGGCTCTACTCAATTTTGCTTTGTTGGTTGTGGATTAGTTTTTATTTTTTTGTATTTACTCATTTTAGATGGCAACTTATGATGATAAGAGTATTGCTGCCATGTATATCGGTATTTCTCTTATTTCTGAGGAGGAAGAAACTCTTTATACTCTCTCTGAAGCCCCTTCTATCGGTATTTCGCATGCATCTTCTTCATCTACATCTTCTTCATCTTTAAGTAATGAATTAAAATTTTATTTACGAAATAAAATCACTTCTATATTAGATAAAAATCAAATAAAAAATCTAAATATGTTGGCCTGATAGAAGAGTGTGAAAAATCAATACTCTATTATGTCGGCAATTGCGCATGATATTTTAGCTGATCGATATCTATATTAGTATCGAAATCAGTTTTTAGTACAGATCGATGCATTCTAAATGAAAAGAGAAGCAAAATGATGGACGAGATAATTGAGATGCTGTTCTACTTCAAAAATTGGCTGGATGCGGAGACGAAACTTCAGAACAAAGGTGGATATGATACTAGATCTGATGATAAAGATAACACAAACACAATAATTTGTAAGATTTGTTTTCAATTCTTATTTTTTTAAAATTATATATATATATATATATGTTTTATTTGTTGAGATGAGTCACCTTTATTTTCTTCTCTCTCCCTCATTATATTCTGAAGGTCATCTCTATTTTTTTCTCTCTCCCTCATTATATTCTGAAGATCAGACCTAGCCCCCTTTCTCTTTTATACAATTTTGATTTATATTAATAAACTGATAGAGATCTATGCCAAATCCTCCATCATTACAAGGTGGTTTTTACTTTTACAAAAAAAATTCAATATCTCCTATCTTTTTTTTATTTATCCTCCAGTCTGTTTTATTTTATAAAAATTATTTTTTAAAATAAAAATTTTAAAAATATGCCATGCCAAATGGGCCATGCTAAGGCCCATACGGGCACGGCCCATATGGACTGGCATGCGGGCTGTACCAGGCCTAGGCACGTGTCGTGCCATGCCGAGCCCGTCGGGCCATACCAACCTAGGCCCTGAAGCACCACGATGGGCCTGGATCGTGGGCCACCAAATCCCCAACCCAGCCTGACCCCTAGAATTGGCATGGCCCGCTACAGTGCTTGGTGGGCCATGCCAAGCACGGCTCAGTTCATACCAGGTCGGGCCAGCTCGGCCCGATGCCCAACTATAGGCATAAGGCAGTAGAGGTCAGGGGTTTGTTAATATACTACTCTATAAAATTCTTATTGCTGCTCCTAAACATATTACAATCACCATCAACTGATATCAATTAATAGAAAAGATTAATTTGAAATAGCAATGATATTCTTCAATTTAGTGATAACCAACTGCTTCTCTAATAAATATCCATCTCAAGTTATTATAGTTCATTTTGGACTACTTTAGCTTTATGCATCTATCTCTCTGTGTGTGTGGACTTAGTAAGACAGTAGCCAGCATTTGAATCTAACTCAATGTAATTGATTGAATCTAATTGGATATAGTATAAAATATTTATTTTTCTCTATGCAGGAGGTCCTAATGTCCCAACTAAGTGTAAATTCTCAGAGTAGCTCAACTTGGCTTAAGTATTCCAATAGAAAGTGCGGTTGTGGTCGCATAGCTTGAATAAAAATTTCAGCTTCTCAAATGAATCCAAACAAATTGTATTATAATTGTGAAGAACATTATTTTGTAGATTAATGTTTGTCTACAGATGATCAATCAAGAACTCACTCATCGATATCGCTTGATGATTTGCTTCGAGATATAAGAAAAAAAATTAGTTATTTAAGGATGGATCAAAAAAATTATATTGCAAAATTAAAGAACTATGTGAGAGTAGTGCTATGATGAATTGACTGTTGTTAGAATGATAGCACTACTTATTTTTATAGTTATGTTTATGTTTAAGTGACCTATGACAATTTGGAAAAACTTGTTATGAATGTTGGACTTAAATTTCAATGTAATGAAGTGCGAATGGTAAGAAGCTTTTATGTTTATGTTTAAACAAAGCTTATGGCTATTTTATAGCTCTTGCACTTTTGTTTTGTTTATATAAAAGCTTCAAATAAGATATGATCTCTTATCTACCTTTAAGGCTAGTTGCTGTGATCAAAATAAATACAAGCATAAGAATAGAATACTCTATAAATGAACATTGTTTAAGGGCATTGTTAAAGTTTATAGATGCCAGATTTACCGTTGAGTATGGAATCATTGAGCAAGGAATCATTAAGCAAGAATCATGATGAAGAAACATGCAAGAGTCAGAAACATGATGAATAAAAGGCTCGCATTTTTAGCTACATTCTGCACATTCTCATACATTTATATGCAACTATAAACATCAAAATCAAGCAAGACAATACACTGCATCCATTTATATGCAATTATATGAATAGGAGACTCTGTAATTGAAAGAATCAGCATTTCCACACAAATCTTAGGCATCAACCATGCTAACATCAACCAAGTTTAATAGATTCACAATTAACATCAATCATATCATCAATTATTATAAAAGGCTATAATACTGGCATAAGGCTATAAAATAGTGTAATTAAGATTCACATTGTCAAATTCATAATTAAGATCCATATTGTCATGATTACAATCCAGCATAAAATAAAATACACTCTGCAAACATAAGTTCAAACAAATCAAAAAACAGACAAAGCAGATATGTACCAAATAAAATTACACAATATAGTTTTCTATTATTTTGATGAAGAAATACATCAAAAGTAGACAAATTGTACAACCAAACATGCACAATAAATAAAGTGCTGATAGAGCCGATGCCATCAAAAGCAACAACCCTCATAACCCAAACTAACAATCCTCAATGCTACTATGCTGGTTTCCTATAAAATCTACAATCCTTTCCCTTCTAGTAGATCCAAAGTTTTCCCTGCTAATTTCTTGTGGCCTTCCTCTTGTGCCAGATCCATACTTAGAAGAAGATGCACCCCTTGGAGTAGGTCCAATCCTTCTTCTTAAGATAGGTGTTCCATCATAAACTTGAGATTGCTAGGATCTTTCAGCTTGGCTTGAGGAGCATGTTTGTGCCTTTTTCTATAAAAAATATCATATAATATTGTAAAAAATTTTATATTTTAAGTGAACATAAGAGCTACATAATTCAAACCTTTTTTACCATAGGGGCACGCTGGCAGTTCCTTCGATTATAGCTAAATCCCTTGCAATTATCGCACCTCACAGTGGTGGACCTCTTCCTCCCAATAGGTTCACCTTTTTTCTATTTTTTCTTGACCTTCCAAGCAATCTTTTGAGAGGTGGAGGCTGCAAATTCTCATCATTATTTCTTGGATCAAGGTTCACATCCGATAGTGGATGAATCACAAAACTATAAGCCTTCAAATATTTTAGTACTGTATAGCATTCATCACACAATTTTTCTAAATTTTCTCTTGTATACCCCACACATAGCATAATATGTTTGTATGGCAATCCAGTGATCTTCCACTCACCATATATATAACTTCTTAAATTCAAATCAACAACAAATTTTCTAGCACCTTCAAGCACTTGAAACTTTTGCTTGCTTGTTGGTATCAACTTACAAAACCTTGATGCTTGTACATTTTTATCCAACTTAGTCCTAGCAAATGGAAATCAAATGCCCTCCCAAGTACATCCCTTTGCATATCTTTTTTGTAGTCTGCTCATCAACTTCATTCTCATATTCTCAAGCAATCCAAGAATTGGCTTGCTCCTAAACTTTCCCACCTATTGATTAAAAGACTCACACATGTTATTTGTAATGTGGTCACTCCAAGCTTCTGAACTAAAAGCATGCCTTGCCCACATTGATAGAGGTATTTTTATCATGTGTTCATAAGCCCCAACATCATGCTCCTTCATTCTTTTCATTGAATCTTCAAATAGTAGATCATCATATGCCTTCATAGCATTCCAAAAGTCAAACCTCAACAGCAAATCTAGAAATTTTGATCAAAAATTACTATACAAATGTCTAGCACAGAAACAATGGCTGATATCAGAGAATATTTTTGAAATTATCTCTACCAAACCTTACATTCAATACACAAAGACATAGCATGACAAATCAGCTATATTCAAGATTAAATTTAAGACTACACACATGATAATTAGAACCAATTTATTCTATCAATCAATTTATAATCAAATTATAAGTTAAAAGATAAAAGAGTACATACCTTTTGCTTATCAGACATTATAATAAATATACAGTCTATTGTGCCACCACCAATGCAAAGATATAGATGCTCTAAAAAAACCTCCAACTATCCTTGCATTCTATTTCTACCACAGCAAAAGTCATAGGGAACAATCCCTTGTTTTCATCAACAAAAACTATAGAAAGAAGCACTCCACCATAAGACCCTTTTAAATGGCACCCATCCAACCCTAAAAAAGATCTGCAGCCCTCCAAATAATCTTTTTTCATTGCCTCAAAGCATATAAATATCTTTTTAAATATGGGAGGCTCTTTAAAATATAAAGACCTCTCATGTGACTGAATCTTGACCATTAAATCAAGATTCTTTATCCAAAATAATTTAGCATACTTAGGTAGTATTGAGTAGGATTCACTATGTTTTCCCTCAACCCCTTCCAGTGCTTTTTTTTGGCTCTATATAGCTGCATCATGTGTGGCTTGACACCATATTTTTCAGTCAAAATTTGGTACATTAGGTCATAACTCATTTTTGGATCCGCCTTTAACTGAGGCTTTAATACCCTAGCTATCCATTTGGAGCTTGCATTGTTATTCTTTATAGATCTTATACATGTATGATGCCCCTGTAAAGTATTATCATAAAGGTCCAACTATCAGCGGTAATGGACGTATGAATTCTTTAAGTACATCCTTGATATAAGCAATGGACAGTGACTCTATCAGATTTATTTTTAACCCTCTTAAGTTTATAGCCATCCATGACTGCATAATCTCTCAATGTATTCCTAAATTCATTCACATCAATAAATAACTATCCTTCCGAAATATAATTTGGTCTCCCTTTGCAACCTTAAATAGTGTGCCCTATATATTCAATGAGAAAAAAAAAAATTTCCTTTCCTTACAGCCAAAGTCCTCATCGCTGCTTAAAAGATCCACTGATTCAATTGAATTCATATCACTCAACTAATTATCACTATCATCATCATCA